>NW_028260085.1:12500-28113 GCF_056163025.1 Triticum urartu | reverse complement strand
GATGAATAATTGCAAATTTGTGTGTGTACGAGATTAGAATAACTTCAAAATAACTGACATAATTTTGTATTTTTCCTGATCAGAAAAATACATGAAAAAGAAAGGAGGTAGAAAAATTTTTGGATTTATGGTTAAAGAAGAAAAAGAAGAAAACAGGGGTTCTGTTGAATTTCAAGTATTCAGTTTCACCAATAAGATACGGAGACTTGCTTCACATTTGGAATTACACAAAAAAGATTTTTCATCGGAAAGAGGTCTACGAAGACTTTTGGGAAAACGTCGACGTTTGCTGGCTTATTTGGCAAAGAAAAATAGAGTACGTTATAAGAAATTAATCGGTCAGTTGAATATTCGGGAGCAGTAATTTAATCGTTCAAATTTTTTTCTTGTTTTATTATTTTTTTAGTAGTCTTATAGTAGTCTTAGATTTTTCATTTTGATGAGCCTCGCTTTGAGGAATTCATGGAATAATCCATTTTCATGGAATAATGAATTAAGGAAGAAAGGATATGAGTCTACCGCTTACAAGAAAAGATCTCATGATAGTCAATATGGGCCCTCAACACCCATCAATGCATGGTGTTCTTCGACTGATCGTTACTCTCGATGGTGAGGATGTTATTGATTGTGAACCCATATTAGGGTATTTACACAGAGGAATGGAAAAAATCGCGGAAAACCGAACTATTATACAATACTTACCTTATGTAACAAGGATATAGAGAGATTGTAGAAAGGGGATAGGATAGTTATTTTTGCAAGAGACTTGTTGTAAATTCCTTAACTTAAGAAAGAAAAAAGAATAAAAACACAGATACATAACATAAAAAAAAGAATAAATAAGACGAGATTCGACCTCCCCCTACATATTTAATTTCCTCTCCTATACAAAAACTAGCAAGACCCACTCCATTGGTAATTCCATCAATAACACCCTTATCAAAAAACTCCGTGAGTTCGGTTAACCCTCTTATACCGAGGGTAAAGACCCTAGTATAGAAAATATCTATATAACCACGATTATATGACCAACTGTATATATTTTTTTTTACTTGATCTAAAAATTCTTTTTTAGGATTTCCTTTGTAAAAAGAGTTTATTAAATCCAAATTCTGAAAAAAAGAATAAGCGGATCCATAGAAGATATATGCTATGAATAAACCAAAGATAGCTAGACTTACAGAAGAAATTGCATTAGTAATAAATTCATATGAATTTACAAAAGAATTAGAACTTTCCTGGGTAAAGTTTATTGAGGGAGTTAACCACTTTGATAATATGGTTAACTCTGCTATTCCATTACCAATTCCTCCATTATCAAAAGAGATTCCTATGAATCCAATGAACAAAGTGAAAAGTAGTAATATAAGAAGAGGAAATAACATAGTATTTCCCGTTTCATGCGGATAGGCAAAAGTTTTTTTAGCCCCAAAAGACGTAGTAAAGGATCCTATCCTATTTCTTGTATTACCTTGAATTTTTGGTATATTTTGTGAAAAAAAAGAAACTCCACTCTTCGTTGTTGATAAAACGAAATCCCTATTCACTCCTTTGGGTATCCTTTTTCCCCATAAGGATATTGAATACAAGGAACTCTCTTTAGTGCTACTGTAATTTTGAAAATGAACACGCAAATACCCATCAAATGTAAGTAAATATATCCGAAACATATAAAAGGCAGTTAATCCTGCAGTAAAGGAGGCTATTATTCCAAAAAAGGGCGAATACAACCAACTATTACTAAGGATTTCATCTTTGGACCAGAAGCAAGCAAGAGGTGGAATACCACAAAGAGAAAGTGTACCCCATAAAAAAGTAGTTCTTGTGATTGGAATGTATTTTCTTAAACCGCCCATAAGAACCATATTTTGACTTTTATCTGGTGAATATCCAACAAGAGGTTCCATTGAATGAATAACGGATCCGGATCCCAAGAACAATAAAGCTTTTGAATAAGCATGAGTGATCAAATGGAATAAAGCAGCTTGATAAGAACCTATACCTAGAGCTAACATCATATAACCCAATTGAGACATTGTAGAATAGGCTAAGCTTCTTTTAATATCTCTCTGAGCAAGAGCTAAAGTAGCTCCTAAGAATAGTGTTATTGTACCTACTAAAGAAATAAAACTCATTATCAAAGGTAAAGATATGAAAAGAGGAAGAAGTCGAGCTAGAAGAAAAATTCCCGCAGCAACCATAGTTGCTGCGTGTATAAGAGCCGAAATAGGAGTGGGCCCTTCCATAGCATCGGGTAACCATACGTGAAGAGGGAATTGTGCGGATTTCGCAACTGCACCAAGGAATAATAAAAAAGCACACAAAGTAGTAAGTAAAGAGTTAATTCCATTATTAGGAATCCAGTTATTAGCTATTTTGAACAAATCCCTAAACTCTAAACTACCTGTTATCCAAAAAAAACCTAAAATTCCTAATAATAGACCAAAATCCCCTACACGATTAGTTACAAAAGCTTTTTGACAAGCACTCGCTGCGATTGGTCGTGTAAACCAAAAGCCTATCAATAAATAAGAACACATTCCCACGAGTTCCCAAAAAAAATAAATTTGTATCAAATTGGAGCTAGTAACCAATCCCAACATGGAAGTATTGAAAAAACTTATATAAACAAAAAATCTCAAATATCCTTCATCGTGAGACATATAACCATCACTATAAATAAGAACCAGGATTCCTACAGTAGTAATTAGTATTAACATAATAGAAGTAAGTGGGTCAATCAAGTATCCAAATTCTAAAGAAAAATCATTATTGACGGTCCAAGACCATAGATATTGATAGATCGAACTTCCATTTATTTGTTGAATAGACAGTTGAACTGAGAATACCATAGCTATACTTAAGAGTAAAACACTAGGAAAAGCCCATATGCGACGAAGATTTTTTGTTGCTGTCGGAATAAGAATAAGGCCAAATCCCATTGACATAATAACTGGAAGTGGGAGAAGAGGGATTACCCATGCATATTGATATGTATGTTCCATAAGAAAAGAAATTGCAATTTTTACTTCAATTTTTACTTCAATTTTTCTATAAAATTGTTTCCGATTCACCAAACCAATTCTTATCTCTTTCTGAAAGAATAAATAAAAAGAATAAGAAAAAATACTGAAATTCTTAATTTTTCCAAAATTTATCTCATTGAAATAATTAAAAATTAAGAATGGGTTTAGTTGGTTAAATTAAAAAAGTTAATAAAATAACTAGGTAACGAAGTTATTTTATTAACTAAATAAAGATATTTATAAAAATAAAAAAAAAAAAGTGGAATCATTTTACTTTCTATTCATAATTCATTTTTATATTTCTTTAAAACAAAGATGAAACAGCTCTCTTGTTCCATAATTAACTGATTGAGTGAATTCCAATGAAAACCTATGTTTATAAGAAATTATCGAATAGTCCTTACTTCATATAGAACTAAAATTCTAATGACTATAAATTACCTAAGTTTTAGAATGTCTTGTTTAAGAGACTCAGTATTTTTTGTTTTGATTGGAATTCCTTTCCTTTATGGAATACCATTCTGAACTTAATTAACTATTTTCATTTTCCCTTCTTTTTATCCCCCCGTCTTATCTTATATGGGGGATAGGCTTCCATACCATATATCTATATATGGAGTATACTTGATATATAAATAGATATAAATAGATTTAAATGAGAAACCCTTCTATATATTCTATATTATTAAAAAAAAAGTATAAAATATATAAAGAAAAAATGTTAAAAAATTCTTGTTGTCTTATCCGCATTAGACAAAATGAAGTAAAAAATAATTCAAAATTTAAGTATCTTTCAGTATCTAAGTATAAATACTAATAAAAAGAAGAAAGAAGGATTGATTTGCAGCAATAGATGTCTTTCACATACAACTAGAAAAAAGTAATTTCCTTTTTGAATGGCAGTTCCAAAAAAACGTACTTCAATGTCAAAAAAGCGTATTCGTAAAAATATTTGGAAGAAAAAGACTTATTTTTCCATAGTACAATCTTATTCTTTAGTAAAATCAAGATCATTTTCGAGCGGTAATGAGCATCCAAAACCAAAGGGTTTTTCTGGGCAACAAACAAATAATAAGATTTTGGAATAATATGAATTGACTTATCAAAAAAGAATTCCAATTATTTAATAATTTGGATTCTTCTTTGAATGTACTTTTATGTGTCGAATTACTCGGTACAATATTCTTAGAACAAAAAACCCCTCTTATCTTATATATACAAGAAAAAAAAAGTTTTGTTTGGTATACTGTGTGCTAAGTATTCTTTTCCTATCAATGAACTTTTCATAATTTTCCTAATAGAATCCTCATATTCTATTAGGAAAATTATGAAAAGTGGAGTATTCTTACAATAGGACTTACAACTTCCACCTATCTTCTCCAAAATCATAAGGTTAGTAAATCTTATTAATAAGAGCATAAAGACTTTCATTCTAGAAATTTTTAAAAAATCCAAAAAGCCTTTTCTATTTATCCATTTTATTTTAATTTCATCATTAAATAGAAACCCTTTTGGATTTTTTTCATTGTATTGAAAGAATTTTCAAAATGTAAAGGGGAAATTAATTAGAAAAAATTAGTTCTATAATTGCAAGTTAGAAAAAAGAAGTTCCAACTCTTTCAAGCAGTGTTTGTGTTTCTATTGGGCAAAGCAAGAGTTTATTGTAAAAAAAAAAAATGGAAACGATACTACCAAACGAAGTCTATTTTAATGAAAACTCTAATGTTCCTAAATTTTATGGACTTTCCCAATATCGACGATTCCCAAGATAATAGCTATTATTCTTTTAAGTTACCTATTATTTGAAGTTAGCCGCCATGGTGAAATTGGTAGACACGCTGCTCTTAGGAAGCAGTGCTCAAGCATCTCGGTTCGAATCCGAGTGGCGGCATTCTTGAAAAAGAATACAATAGATTAGAAATCAATTCGAAATTTACAATTTTGTAATGGGACCTTCCCCTTATGCTATTTGCAACTTTAGAACATATACTAACTCATATCTCTTTCTCAACGATTTCAATTGTGATTACGATTCATTTTATAACCTTATTAGTTCGTGAACTTGGAGGATTACGCGATTCGTCAGAAAAAGGAATGATAGTTACTTTTTTCTCTATAACAGGATTCTTAGTTTCTCGTTGGGCTTCCTCGGGACATTTTCCATTAAGTAATTTATATGAGTCATTGATCTTCCTTTCATGGGCCCTGTATATTCTTCATACCATTCCTAAAATACAGAACTCTAAAAATGATTTAAGCACAATAACTACGCCAAGTACTATTTTAACGCAAGGCTTTGCCACATCGGGTCTTTTAACTGAAATGCATCAATCCACGATACTAGTACCTGCTCTACAATCTCAGTGGTTAATGATGCATGTCAGTATGATGTTATTAAGCTATGCAACTCTTTTGTGCGGATCCTTATTATCTGCCGCTATTCTAATCATTAGATTTCGAAATAATTTCCATTTCTTTTCTAAAAAGAAAAAAAATGTTTTAAATAAAACATTTTTCTTTAGTGATATTAAATATTTTTATGCAAAAAGAAGTGCTTTAAAAAGAACCTCTGTCCCTTCATTTCCAAATTATTACAAATATCAATTAACGGAGCGTTTGGATTCTTGGAGTTATCGTGTCATTAGCCTAGGATTTACCCTTTTAACCGTAGGTATTCTTTGTGGAGCAGTATGGGCTAATGAGGCCTGGGGATCCTATTGGAATTGGGATCCTAAGGAAACTTGGGCATTTATTACTTGGACCATATTCGCAATTTATTTACATAGTAGAACAAATCCAAATTGGAAGGGTACGAATTCTGCACTTATAGCTTTGATAGGATTTCTTATAATTTGGATTTGTTATTTTGGTATAAATCTATTAGGAATAGGCTTACATAGTTATGGTTCGTTTACATTAACACCTAAATGATTACATAAAATAAAACCTTCATGAAATGAAGGTTTTTACTTTTATGTTTTATTTGAGAACCCCTTGAACGCCTTATCAAAGGGTTCTCAAAAATTCGAGATAGATCTAATTATACTTTTTTACTTATTTCTGCATTATATACTTTTTTACTTATTTCTGCATTAATAGAGCAGACGAGTAAAAAAAAGCAAACCTATTTAGGATAATAATTGGATAAGAGAGCCTCTACCCTGTCAACGGATAGGGAGAGAACAAAATCTGGATAAATACCAATTCCTATTACTGGTAAAAAGATACAGATTAAAATAAAGAGTTCTCGTGGTCCAGAATCCACAAAATTTGCGTTTGGAACATTAAATAGCTTGTATCCATAGAACATCTGGCGTAACATAGATAATAAATAAATAGGAGTTAATATCATTCCAATTGCCATTACAAAAGTAATTAGTGTTTTTGGCATTAACAGAAATTTTGGACTAGTAATTAGTCCAAAAAATACTACTAATTCTGCGACAAAACCACTCATTCCTGGTAAGGCAAGAGAAGCCATTGAAAAGCTACTAAACATGGTAAAAATTTTAGGCATTGGGATAGATATTCCCCCCAGTTCTTCGAGATAAACAAGACGCATTCTATCAGAAGCGGTTCCTGCCAAGAAAAAAAGTGTAGCACCAATAAATCCATGGGATAATATTTGTAAAATAGCTCCATTGAGTCCAATGTTGGTTATGGAACCAATTCCTATAATTATGAAACCCATGTGAGATACAGAGGAATAAGCTATTCTTTTTTTGAAATTTCGTTGACCAAGAGAAGTTGAAGCTGCATAGATTATTTGGATCGCTCCTATTATTACTAACCAGGGCGAAAATAGATAATGAGCATGAGGTAACAATTCCATGTTGATCCGAATCAATCCATATGCTCCCATCTTTAATAATATTCCCGCTAAAAGCATACATGTACTATAATGTGCTTCCCCATGGGTATCTGGTAACCACGTATGTAGGGGTATAATCGGCAATTTGACAGCATAAGCAATAAGGAAGCCAAAATATAAAAGTATTTCCAAGGTTGCAGGGTATGATTGATTAATTAATCTTTCCAAATCTAATCCTGGTTCGTTGGAACCATATAAGCCCATACCCAGAACTCCGATTAAGAAAAAAATGGAACCGCCTGCAGTATACAAAATAAACTTTGTAGCTGAATATAGACGCCTCTTCCCCCCCCACATGGATAAAAGTAAGTAAACAGGAATTAATTCTAACTCCCACATGATAAAAAAAAGTAAAAGGTCTCGCGAAGAAAATAATCCTATTTGACCACTATACATTGCGAGCATCAGGAAATAGAATAATCGCGAATTCCGTGTAATTGGCCAAGCTGCTAAAGTAGCTAAAGTAGTGATAAATCCTGTCAATAAAATAGATCCTAATGAAAGTCCATCGATTCCCAATCTCCAGTGGAAATCGAAGACATCTATCCATTTATAATCCTCCTTTAATTGGATTAAGGGATCCTCCAGTTGGAAATGATAACAGAACGCATAAGTCATTAGAAGGAATTCTAATAAACAAATAGATATAGTATACCACCTAACGACTTTGTTTCCCTTATGAGGTAAAAAGAAAATTAATGAACCTGCAAATATCGGCAAAACAACAAGTATTGTTAACCAAGGAAAATAACTCATGATAAAGTGATAAAGACAAGATACGTTTTGACCAGAAAAGCCCGTGCTCGATTATTTCGAGCACAGGCTTCTTCGGTAAAGAGGAATCAGACGATTCGAGTGAAGTTTTTTGTAACGTATCAATAAGATAGAGCCATGCTACGTGTTGTTTCAGGCCCTAAATAAACGCGGACACTTAAAAAATCTGTCGGGCAGGCAGATTCACATCTCTTACAACCCACACAATCTTCGGTTCTCGGCGCGGAAGCAATTTGCTTGGCTTTACATCCATCCCAGGGTATCATTTCTAATACATCTGTTGGACAAGCTCGTACACATTGAGTGCATCCTATACATGTATCGTAAATTTTTACGGAATGTGACATTGGATCTATAAATTTTTCTTTTCAACATAAAATTTTTCGATCTGGTAAAAATGAAATTAGTACTATAATGAGTCATATGTATTGTAGACACCAGACGAAGCAATGGTTTATCCAAACTTCAAAAAAAAAAATCTATTTTTTAATCTGTTTGTGAGAAAGCGTGAAGAGAGCCAAGAGACTTTAATTTTGGATTTCAACAATAAATAAGAAATAAGAAAGAATTTTACGAATTGTACAGACGAATTCGAATTAGCCAATAAATTGGCTATCGTCTTTTCAATATAAATTATTGCAATATTCAAATTGCAATATCAATGAATTACAAATACAAAAATTCATTTAAGTGAAAAAGAATACTATGCAATAATCTACTAAAAAAAATGGATATTCTCAAATAATACTAAGAAAATAGTATTGATTTCTATTTATTTTAATATGTGCGCCTTTGTTTAGAGGATTCTATGTCTAATTATTCAAAAGTCTAATTATTCAATAAATTAGATTGATTGATACGAGTGGATTTCCTATTACGATGGATGGAAGAAAGAATGGATAGTCCAATAGCGGCTTCAGCAGCTGCAAGGGCTATAACAAAAATTGCGAAAATATCTCCTTTTAATTGGCGACTATCAAATAGATCAGAAAATGTTACGAGATTTAGATTAATTGAATTCAGTATAAGTTCAAGACATATTAGAGCTCTAACCATGTTTCGGCTTGTGATCAATCCATAGATACCAATCGAAAATAAATAGACACTCAAAAAAAGTACATGCTCAAACATCATTAACTAACTCCTTATCAATCTCGATTCATTTCAATATGAGGGCAAGAATTGAACCGATTCAATTAATTACAATAGAACAATTACACAACAAAAGAAAAAAAAAAAAAAAAAAAAGGAGGTATTTGTTGGCAGTAGATGGATTTTACTAAATCAAAATTGTGATTCTTTAGTTATTTATTTTAGATTTGCAATTCTTATAATTTGTACTTTTTCTAAGTTTTCTTATTGCCGAGCCATAGTAATTGCACCTATTAAAGAAACTAGAAGAATTATGGAAATGAGTTCAAACGGAAGATAAAAATCGGTTGCTAAATGAATTCCAATTTGTTGAACATTATTTATGAGACCCTGTTCTACTATTTGGTTTGATCTTGTAGTCCAAAGAATTCCATACCACGACGTATCTGGGATAGTAGTCATTAGTGAAAAAACAATAGTTATACAAACGAGTGAAGTGAACCCATCTCCAATAGTCCAATAATTCTTATCTTTAGACCATTCTGAGCCATTTACGAACATTACAGCGAATATGATCAAGACATTTATGGCTCCCACATAAATAAGAAGTTGTGCGACAGCTACAAAGTAGGAATTTAATAAAAAATAGAATAAGGATATACAAACAAGAACTAATCCCAGCGAAAAGGCAGAATAAATGGGGTTGGTAAGTAATACTACTCCTAGACCCCCTAGTAGAAGAACAAATCCCCCAAATAGCATAAGAATCTCATGTATTGGTCCAGGTAAATCCATTATGGATAAAAAGAAATTAATAGTATAAAATTTTTCATGAACTGACTAAAACTAAAGGATTCAAGGAAGGAAAAAAGGATTAGGGTATTTTTTTGTGTATAAACTTATAGTTATAAATTATATTATATCACGAAAATCTAGTCTGATTTAAAATAAGAAATAATTTCCAATAAGCAGTAGTTTTTCGTTTTTCTTTATAGTTTAATTTTAAAGTTTAATAAAGAATTATTAGATTTTTATAACAGAAAGACAAAATCAAAGTTTAGTAATCAGTAATCGTTCTTGAATTCGAAGATTTTTCTTTGTTTATTTTACTTTCAGACGAATTCCTAATTGTTTGAATTGTGTAATCTCCCATTATGGAGATTGGTAACCGACTTAAAGCAATTTGATTGTAATTCAATTCATGACGATCATAGGTAGAAAGTTCATATTCTTCAGTCATTGATAAACAGCTTGTTGGACAGTACTCAACACAATTGCCACAAAATATACAAACTCCGAAATCAATACTATAATTAAGCAATTGTTTTCTTTTAATATCCTTTTCAAATCTCCAATCCACAACGGGTAAATCTATCGGACATACGCGAACACATACTTCACAAGCAATACATTTATCAAATTCAAAGTGGATTCGCCCTCGGAAACGCTCTGGTGTAATTGATTTTTCATAAGGGTAGTGAATCGTTATAGGTAAACGATTTGTGTGGGATAAGGTAGTTATGAAACTTTGACCTATGTACCTTGTAGCACGTATTGTTTGTTGACCATAACTCATGAACCCAGTTACCATAGGGAACATATTCATTCTAAATATCTATGAAAAAGATATGTTTCTTTCTCTTGTTTGAGAGAGCTTTTGTGTTGAAAATATTCTTACTATTATTGTATTATCTTATTTATAGTGAAACAAGTTGAGAAGAGGTTGTTAATAAGAGATTGCCCAGGGAAATAGGTAAAAGAAATTTCCATCCAAGATTTAATAACTGATCCATTCTCATCCTCGGTAAAGTCCATCTTATTGTGATAGAAATGAAGAGAAATAAATAAGCTTTAGTTAATGTAATAAATATACCCATTGTCATTTCCAAAATTCCAACTGCTTTATTCATTTGGAAAAAATCAAAAAAGGATATATAGGGAATAGATAAATTCCACCCGCCCAAGTAGAGAACTGTTACAAATAAAGAAGAAACTAATAAATTTAGGTAAGAAACAAGATAAAATAAACCATATTTGATACCGGAATATTCAGTTTGGTAACCTGCTACTAATTCTTCCTCCGCTTCTGGTAAATCAAAGGGTAATCTTTCACATTCTGCCAAAGAAGAAATTAAAAAAACCAGAAAACCTATAGGCTGACGCCAAATATTCCATCCAAAAAAACCGTATTTTGACTGTGCTTCAACTATATCAACTGTACTTGAACTGTTAGATAATCATAGTCGGTGATAACATCACAGTTCCCACCGCTATTTCAAAACCGTACATGAAACCTTAGCTTCATACGGCTTCTCTATGATCAGAAAAAGGAAAGGACTGTTTTGTTCCTAGCCCCGGGGGCGTAGATAGAATTAGATAAAATAAAATAGATTTGAAAGTCCTAAATTAGACCAAAGGAATTCCGTCTGCTAGAATAAGAAAAAGCGCTTCCGAATTGATCTCATCCTTTATAATATAATGAAAATTTTTCTTTGTTCAGTAATAACTTAATCTTGGAATAAAACACTTGTTACTTGTTATAGGAATTCAATTAATAAATGGAAAGAGTTGGGTATTAGTTCATGAGCAATTCTGCATGAATATGGATAGAGGAAGGAAATAATGAAAATTTTTTCTAGTGCACTCCATATCTTTTTTACTATTCTTCTTTCCCCAGGGAGGGGGTATTTAAAAAGAAAAAATGGATAAAGGGTTAATTCGTTCTTGATAGCCATTTCCTTAACAAGTGAATGGGAACATACTCTGGATCGGAATCCGAAGAAAGTACTACTTGATAATTTCTACAAATTGCAAGTCCTTATTATGATTCCTTTTATGGGCAAAAATCTCTAATGTTTTAGATTTTCCATTACTAATCCTTTATGTACTTTAGTGTTCCTAACCCTTCACTAACTTTTGGTGGATTCTTCTTATGGATTATTAAGTTATAGTAATAACTAGGAGTATTCTAGTAATGGAATTCCATATCGTGAATCCTTTATTCTTGGCCGCTTCAAGATATGATGACTAATTAAAAAATATCAACCTTGGGATAAAGAGTTTACACTGCTTATGTTTACTTCCACTTTTTTCTTGTACGTAGGAAATGAGATTTTTTCTTTTTACTACAAATTTATAAGCTGTTTTGTTTCACTCATATAGCTATCTAGTTTAACTTACCAACCCAAATACTAAATAAGAAAAGGAATATAAATAGTTAATGGATTTTATAGGAAAAAGATCTATTTTAACGAATCACACGTAGAGATATTGCTAGCACACAAAAAGTTAATGGTATTTCATAACTAATGGATTGAGCAGCAGCTCGTAGACCGCCTGAAAAAGAATATTTATTATTTGAGCTATATCCTGCCATAAGAAGACCAATAGGAGCTATACTTGAAATGGCAATCCATAAAAAAACACCAATACTAAGATCGGCTAAAACAAAATGATATCCCAAAGGGATAACTAAAAAACTTAATAAAACTGATATGACTGCTATAGAGGGTCCAATGCTAAATAAAGAAATATCTCCTCGGGATGGCAGAATATCTTCTTTAAAAAGTAGCTTAGTCCCATCTGCTATAGCTTGAAGCAGGCCCAGGGGGCCAGCATATTCAGGACCAATACGTTGTTGTATCGACGCAGATATTTCTCTTTCTAACCACACAATTACGAGTACCTCTATTGTTATTCCCAAAAGGAGGGTCAAAATGGGTAGAATCGATATCAGTCCATAGACTTCTTTTAATAATTCCAATTTCGAAAAAGAATTGATAGTTTCTACCTCTACCCTATCTATTATCATTTCAACGATCAACTTCCCCCATAATGATATCTATACTACCTAATATCGTCATGATATCAGCCAATTTCATTTTTTTAACTAGCTGAGGAAGAATTTGCAAATTAATAAACCCGGGTGGACGGATTTTCCATCTCCAGGGGAAAAGGCTATCATCTCCTACTAGATAAATCCCTAATTCACCTTTTGGGGCTTCTACTCTTACATAAAGCTCTTGTCTTGACAATTCAAAATTGGGCGAAGGTTTTTTACCAAGAAATTTATACTCAAAATCATTCCATTCAGAATTATTTTCTTTCTTAAAGCGTCGGACTTCTAAATTTTCATAAGGTCCTCCAGGAATTTTTTCTACAGCTTGTTGAATTATTTTGATGGATTCCCTCATTTCACCAATTCGTACTAAATAGCGAGCTAACGAATCCCCTTCTTTTTGCCATTGGACTTTCCAATCAAATTGGTTGTAAGACTCATAAGGATCTACTTTACGAAGATCCCATTGTATTCCAGAAGCTCGTAACATCGGTCCCGATAAGCCCCAATTTACTGCTTCTTCTCCGCTAATAAAACCTACTCCTTCAACTCGCTCTAAAAAAATTGGATTCTGTGTAATAAGTTGTTGATATTCAACAACTCCGCGTAAAAAATAATCACAGAAATCTAAACATTTATCGATCCATCCATAAGGTAGATCGGCGGCTACTCCTCCGATGCGAAAGTAATTGTGCATCATTCGCATACCTGTAGCAGCTTCAAATAGATCATATATTAATTCTCTCTCTCTAAAAATATAGAAAAAAGGAGTCTGTGCGCCGAGATCCGCCATAAAAGGTCCAAGCCATAGCAAGTGAGAAGCTATCCGGCTTAATTCTAACATAATTACCCTAATATAGCTGGCTCTTTGTGGTATTTGAATATTCTCCAAGAATTCTGGTGCATTTACTGTTATTGCTTCTGTAAACATAGTAGCTAAATAATCCCACCTTGTTACATAAGGTAAGTATTGTATAATAGTTCGGTTTTCCGCGATTTTTTCCATTCCTCTGTGTAAATACCCTAATATGGGTTCACAATCAATAACATCCTCACCATCGAGAGTAACGATCAGTCGAAGAACACCATGCATTGATGGGTGTTGAGGGCCCATATTGACTATCATGAGATCTTTTCTTGTAAGCGGTAGACTCATATCCTTCTCTTCCTTAATTCATTATTCCATGAAAATGGATTATTCCATGAATTCCTCAAAGCGAGGCTCATCAAAATGAAAAATCTAAGACTACTATAAGACTACTAAAAAAATAATAAAACAAGAAAAAAATTTGAACGATTAAATTACTGCTCCCGAATATTCAACTGACCGATTAATTTCTTATAACGTACTCTATTTTTCTTTGCCAAATAAGCCAGCAAACGTCGACGTTTTCCCAAAAGTCTTCGTAGACCTCTTTCCGATGAAAAATCTTTTTTGTGTAATTCCAAATGTGAAGCAAGTCTCCGTATCTTATTGGTGAAACTGAATACTTGAAATTCAACAGAACCCCTGTTTTCTTCTTTTTCTTCTTTAACCATAAATCCAAAAATTTTTCTACCTCCTTTCTTTTTCATGTATTTTTCTGATCAGGAAAAATACAAAATTATGTCAGTTATTTTGAAGTTATTCTAATCTCGTACACACACAAATTTGCAATTATTCATCTACTACTGGAATTTGGATTTATTTTATCGATGCAAATTGGATTTGGATAGAAGGGTACATTCTTTCTAATATTTTAGATAGAAGAAATGTTTCTTCTATCTAAAATATTAGAAAGAATTTTGCTGATTTATTTATTGCTATATGCAATTTATGGAATTGATACACCATTTAATTGATATCATTTAGCAAAATGAAACACAGCATATGCATCCATCTTTTGGCTCGAGAATTTCACGGGATAGAGATATGGTATAAGAAATAGACTATTAAGTAACTCTAAATGAATTGTGGATACATCTGTATCCTTAACATACTGAAACGATTGTCATTATTCGTATCAAACCAATAGCGATTCATACAAGCTAAATCTTCTAATCAATGGTGGGCCAATAATGAATTTTTTTGCATATGTATTAAGACGCTTGGCCTGATTTCGAAATTGTCCAGAGTTTTATATGTTGTTTTCATTGCAAAATGATGGGTCTCCTTCCATAACTTTCCAATTACGAGTACGAGAATTGAAAGACATGAAAATTCTCAATTCTCTACGGCGTCTAGTAGATAGAAACAAGAAAATCAGAAGAATCTTTCTCTCTATTCACTATCATTCCGCGTCTTCGACTTCTATTAGTTTCTTTTCTTCTTTAATGCAATAGCTATAGTTTGATATAAGAATCCATTTCTCAAAGTAATGGAAACCATTCTCTTATAGGAAATGGTTCGAAAATCGCTATTCCACCTTTTAGGTATCGTGAAAAGTGATACCTGTGAAGATCGTGCATTTCAGTCAAATTCAGATCCGTTTTTCGAGTCCATGATATAATATAACCAAATTGGATAGATCTTCCACCTGTTTAGCTAAGAAAGAATAGATACAGAGGTGGATAATAGATCGATATGAAGATCATGAGCTGCCCCATAATGAAATCGCCAGTAGTCGCGAATATCTCCTTCTTCCCTAATCCAAGATTGGAGAAAGAAGATCTAAGAGGGACCTATGGAGAATGTAGTCAGAAATCCATAATAGAGTCCGACCACAACGACCGAATTAATTATCCTCATCGAGAAACTTAGACTACTAAATAGAAAAGATTTGAAAATCATGGCATGGGTCTCCTTTTTTTCTTTCTTTAGAGTTTTCTATATGCACAATTTCTCGATGTTTCGATGAGAATTTCTTGACTTTCCATATATAGAAAGAGATAGACTATAAATGACATCTCTTATGTCAATAAGACCAAAGGGATGGATATTAAATGATAGGAAGTGCTAGGAAGTGAAATAGAATGAAATAGAGCCACTTTGGGCTTCCCTATGAAATGAGGCATGGAACGGAGCCACTACGA
>NW_028260084.1:25000-28116 GCF_056163025.1 Triticum urartu | reverse complement strand
CGAATAAACCAACTTTAAGATGGGATAAGATGCTCGATAGGGCATGAGGTTCAGTATCATAACAGTTTCCTCGTAGTAACGCCAGCGAATCTCGTCAAGAACTCTTTGTGCTTTGAAAACAGACATAGGGATACGTTTTTGTGCTTTGAAAACTCTCTCGAACTTAAGTAGACGATCGGTTGGAACTTTCCTTGCGAGTTTCCTTAGCCCACTTTTCTTCTTCTTTATCCTAGGGATATACTTTACTAGTTTGAAACTTGTCATAAATAAGGTTATTCCCCGCCTACCTTTACTTTATTTTGAATCTTTTTTTCTTCTTAATCTTTCTATTCAGAATTCAGTTAACGACGAGATTTAGTATCCTTTCTTGCATTTTCATAACTCGTGAAATGCCGAGTAGGCACGAATTCCCCCAATTTGCGACCTACCATAGGATTTGTTATGTAAATAGGTATATGTTCCTTTCCATTATGAATCGCGATTGTATGGCCAACCATTGTGGGTAGAATGCTAGATGCCCGGGACCACGTTACTATTGTTTCTTTCTCCTCCTTCATATTGACCTTTTCTATCTTTGCCAATAAATGATGAGCTACAAAAGGATTCGTTTTTTTTCGTGTCACAGCTGATTACTCCTTTTTTCCTTTTTAAAGAGTGGCATTCTATGTCCAATATCTCGATCGAAGTACGGAGGTCAGAATAAATAGAATAATGATCAATGGAAAAAAGAAAAAAATCCTTTAGCTGGATAAGGGGCGGATGTAGCCAAGTGGATCAAGGCAGTGGATTGTGAATCCACCATGCGCGGGTTCAATTCCCGTCGTTCGCCCATCGCATTATTGCAAATTCCAAAAATGCAATTTTCCATATTCCTAGTTACGTATTTACTTACGGCGACGAAGAATAAAACTATCGCTATATTTTTTCCTTTTCCTAGTTCTTCTTCCAAGCGCAGGATAACCCCAAGGGGTTGTGGGTTTTTTTCTACCAATGGGAGCTTTCCCTTCACCGCCCCCATGGGGGTGGTCCACAGGGTTCATAACTACCCCTCTTACTACGGGGCGTTTACCTAGCCAACACTTAGATCCGGCTCTACCCAAACTTTTTTGGTTCACCCCAACATTACCACACTTGTCCGACTGTTGCTAAGCAGTTTTGGGATACTAAACGGACCTCCCCAGATGGTAATCTTAAAGTGGCCGATTTACCCTCTTTTGCAATGAGTTTCGCTACAGCACCTGCTGCTCTAGCTAATTGCCCACCCCTTCCACGTGTGATTTCTATGTTATGCATGGCCGTGCCTAAGGGCATATCGGTTGAAGTAGATTCTTCTTTTCTCTCAAAAAACCCCTTCCCAAACTGTACAAGCTTCTTCCAAAGCATACGGCTTTCTAGATGTATATGACGATCTCTAGACAGATGGATCTTATATGAATCATATGATGAAGTACCACATGAGTGGATATATAGGAAAGGAATCCAAATCTGCCGAATCGCTCATGTTATGATCTTCTACATCCTAGGTCTCTGCGTTCCGTCATCTGGCTTATGTTCTTCATGTAGCATTCAGATCGAATGACTCTATGAAATTACGTCGATACTTCCACATATTATGGGTAACGTAGGAGACATCCCTATTTTCCCCCGGGGGTCTTAATTACCACTGCTTAGCTTTCAATTTGCCTCTGACCATCAAATTAAATGTGAATAACCCGTCCTCCTCTCTTTGAAACAAGGGGCGCTTCCGGTTCTGTGCGTGCTTCAAACAATTTTGTCTTCTCCATATTACCATATCTCTAGAGCCAATAATTTTCTATGAGGAACTACTGAACTCAATCACTTGCTGCCGTTACTCAACAGTTTTCTGTTGAGGTCTATCCCGTAGAGGTAGTCAAATTGGATCAGTGATCGATTTCTAGGTTTCGTCGTAAACCTAATTGGTTACTTCCAATTACGTAAATCAATAGTTCAAACCGCACTCAAAGGTAGGGCATTTCCCATTGATATAGGAACTTTTGTACCAGAAACAATAGTATCTCCAATTATAGCCCCTCTGGGATGTAAAATATATCTCTTCTCACCATCCCCATAGTGTATGAGACAAATGTATGCATTTCGATTAGGGTCGTATTCTATGGTTACGATTCTACCAGATATGTCTTTTTGATTCCGTCGAAAATCTATTTTACGGTATAGGCGCTTATGACCTCCCCCTCTATGCCTTGCGGTAATGATTCCTCTGGAATTACGACCTTTACCACAACGGTGCCGTCCATGGATCAAATTATTTCGTGGATTGGATTTCACTTGCCTGTCTACGGTTCCCTTGCGTGTGCTCGGGATAGGTGTTTTGTATAAATGTTTCGCCGTATTATTAAGTATTCTCCTTTAGTTTTTTTCTCTATCTAGAAGTGGAATAGAATAACCCGGTTGAAGGGTAATGATCATACGTCTGTAATGCATTGTATGGCCCAGAATAGGTCCTATTCTTCTACCTTTTCCAGGTAGTCGATGGCTATTCACAGCTACCACCTTAACACCAAAGAAGAGTTCGACCCAATGCTTTATTTCTGTCTTAGTGAATCCCGATTCGACATTAAAAGTATATTGATTCTTTCCCAATAAACGAAGACTTTTTTCTGTAAATACTGCGTATTTGATTCCATCCATAAATCGACTTTCCCTCCTATGCTCTGAGTTCCAGTATCGATAAGAATTCGAGTTCTTATTGTTCTTATGTTATGGTATGAATATACCATACCAATTCGTTATGTATGGATGATGGATGAGATTCCATGGATAGAGAGCCAGTTCCAATAGACTTATGGAATGTTCCCGTTCGTGTGCATCCAGCAGGAATTGAACCCGCAAATTTACCAATTATGAGTTGGGCGCTTTAACCATTCAGCCATGGATGCTTAACAGGGATCATCGTACATCGTAAATAACCAATTTTCATATAGAAAGACATATCATAGAAAAATGAAATCGAAAATATTCCGAGATGGCAAATATTCGGAGATGACTATGAAAACACCTCTCTGGATCCTCGAATTGAAAGAGAGATTGAGAGGGATCAAGAATCCTAATTCTCGCTATTTGGAATGGATCCAATT
>NW_028260084.1:0-7500 GCF_056163025.1 Triticum urartu | reverse complement strand
CGTAATTGGAAAGTTATGGAAGGAGACCCATCATTTTGCAATGAAAACAACATATAAAACTCTGGACAATTTCGAAATCAGGCCAAGCGTCTTAATACATATGCAAAAAAATTCATTATTGGCCCACCATTGATTAGAAGATTTAGCTTGTATGAATCGCTATTGGTTTGATACGAATAATGACAATCGTTTCAGTATGTTAAGGATACAGATGTATCCACAATTCATTTAGAGTTACTTAATAGTCTATTTCTTATACCATATCTCTATCCCGTGAAATTCTCGAGCCAAAAGATGGATGCATATGCTGTGTTTCATTTTGCTAAATGATATCAATTAAATGGTGTATCAATTCCATAAATTGCATATAGCAATAAATAAATCAGCAAAATTCTTTCTAATATTTTAGATAGAAGAAACATTTCTTCTATCTAAAATATTAGAAAGAATGTACCCTTCTATCCAAATCCAATTTGCATCGATAAAATAAATCCAAATTCCAGTAGTAGATGAATAATTGCAAATTTGTGTGTGTACGAGATTAGAATAACTTCAAAATAACTGACATAATTTTGTATTTTTCCTGATCAGAAAAATACATGAAAAAGAAAGGAGGTAGAAAAATTTTTGGATTTATGGTTAAAGAAGAAAAAGAAGAAAACAGGGGTTCTGTTGAATTTCAAGTATTCAGTTTCACCAATAAGATACGGAGACTTGCTTCACATTTGGAATTACACAAAAAAGATTTTTCATCGGAAAGAGGTCTACGAAGACTTTTGGGAAAACGTCGACGTTTGCTGGCTTATTTGGCAAAGAAAAATAGAGTACGTTATAAGAAATTAATCGGTCAGTTGAATATTCGGGAGCAGTAATTTAATCGTTCAAATTTTTTTCTTGTTTTATTATTTTTTTAGTAGTCTTATAGTAGTCTTAGATTTTTCATTTTGATGAGCCTCGCTTTGAGGAATTCATGGAATAATCCATTTTCATGGAATAATGAATTAAGGAAGAAAGGATATGAGTCTACCGCTTACAAGAAAAGATCTCATGATAGTCAATATGGGCCCTCAACACCCATCAATGCATGGTGTTCTTCGACTGATCGTTACTCTCGATGGTGAGGATGTTATTGATTGTGAACCCATATTAGGGTATTTACACAGAGGAATGGAAAAAATCGCGGAAAACCGAACTATTATACAATACTTACCTTATGTAACAAGGATATAGAGAGATTGTAGAAAGGGGATAGGATAGTTATTTTTGCAAGAGACTTGTTGTAAATTCCTTAACTTAAGAAAGAAAAAAGAATAAAAACACAGATACATAACATAAAAAAAAGAATAAATAAGACGAGATTCGACCTCCCCCTACATATTTAATTTCCTCTCCTATACAAAAACTAGCAAGACCCACTCCATTGGTAATTCCATCAATAACACCCTTATCAAAAAACTCCGTGAGTTCGGTTAACCCTCTTATACCGAGGGTAAAGACCCTAGTATAGAAAATATCTATATAACCACGATTATATGACCAACTGTATATATTTTTTTTTACTTGATCTAAAAATTCTTTTTTAGGATTTCCTTTGTAAAAAGAGTTTATTAAATCCAAATTCTGAAAAAAAGAATAAGCGGATCCATAGAAGATATATGCTATGAATAAACCAAAGATAGCTAGACTTACAGAAGAAATTGCATTAGTAATAAATTCATATGAATTTACAAAAGAATTAGAACTTTCCTGGGTAAAGTTTATTGAGGGAGTTAACCACTTTGATAATATGGTTAACTCTGCTATTCCATTACCAATTCCTCCATTATCAAAAGAGATTCCTATGAATCCAATGAACAAAGTGAAAAGTAGTAATATAAGAAGAGGAAATAACATAGTATTTCCCGTTTCATGCGGATAGGCAAAAGTTTTTTTAGCCCCAAAAGACGTAGTAAAGGATCCTATCCTATTTCTTGTATTACCTTGAATTTTTGGTATATTTTGTGAAAAAAAAGAAACTCCACTCTTCGTTGTTGATAAAACGAAATCCCTATTCACTCCTTTGGGTATCCTTTTTCCCCATAAGGATATTGAATACAAGGAACTCTCTTTAGTGCTACTGTAATTTTGAAAATGAACACGCAAATACCCATCAAATGTAAGTAAATATATCCGAAACATATAAAAGGCAGTTAATCCTGCAGTAAAGGAGGCTATTATTCCAAAAAAGGGCGAATACAACCAACTATTACTAAGGATTTCATCTTTGGACCAGAAGCAAGCAAGAGGTGGAATACCACAAAGAGAAAGTGTACCCCATAAAAAAGTAGTTCTTGTGATTGGAATGTATTTTCTTAAACCGCCCATAAGAACCATATTTTGACTTTTATCTGGTGAATATCCAACAAGAGGTTCCATTGAATGAATAACGGATCCGGATCCCAAGAACAATAAAGCTTTTGAATAAGCATGAGTGATCAAATGGAATAAAGCAGCTTGATAAGAACCTATACCTAGAGCTAACATCATATAACCCAATTGAGACATTGTAGAATAGGCTAAGCTTCTTTTAATATCTCTCTGAGCAAGAGCTAAAGTAGCTCCTAAGAATAGTGTTATTGTACCTACTAAAGAAATAAAACTCATTATCAAAGGTAAAGATATGAAAAGAGGAAGAAGTCGAGCTAGAAGAAAAATTCCCGCAGCAACCATAGTTGCTGCGTGTATAAGAGCCGAAATAGGAGTGGGCCCTTCCATAGCATCGGGTAACCATACGTGAAGAGGGAATTGTGCGGATATCGCAACTGCACCAAGGAATAATAAAAAAGCACACAAAGTAGTAAGTAAAGAGTTAATTCCATTATTAGGAATCCAGTTATTAGCTATTTTGAACAAATCCCTAAACTCTAAACTACCTGTTATCCAAAAAAAACCTAAAATTCCTAATAATAGACCAAAATCCCCTACACGATTAGTTACAAAAGCTTTTTGACAAGCACTCGCTGCGATTGGTCGTGTAAACCAAAAGCCTATCAATAAATAAGAACACATTCCCACGAGTTCCCAAAAAAAATAAATTTGTATCAAATTGGAGCTAGTAACCAATCCCAACATGGAAGTATTGAAAAAACTTATATAAACAAAAAATCTCAAATATCCTTCATCGTGAGACATATAACCATCACTATAAATAAGAACCAGGATTCCTACAGTAGTAATTAGTATTAACATAATAGAAGTAAGTGGGTCAATCAAGTATCCAAATTCTAAAGAAAAATCATTATTGACGGTCCAAGACCATAGATATTGATAGATCGAACTTCCATTTATTTGTTGAATAGACAGTTGAACTGAGAATACCATAGCTATACTTAAGAGTAAAACACTAGGAAAAGCCCATATGCGACGAAGATTTTTTGTTGCTGTCGGAATAAGAATAAGGCCAAATCCCATTGACATAATAACTGGAAGTGGGAGAAGAGGGATTACCCATGCATATTGATATGTATGTTCCATAAGAAAAGAAATTGCAATTTTTACTTCAATTTTTACTTCAATTTTTCTATAAAATTGTTTCCGATTCACCAAACCAATTCTTATCTCTTTCTGAAAGAATAAATAAAAAGAATAAGAAAAAATACTGAAATTCTTAATTTTTCCAAAATTTATCTCATTGAAATAATTAAAAATTAAGAATGGGTTTAGTTGGTTAAATTAAAAAAGTTAATAAAATAACTAGGTAACGAAGTTATTTTATTAACTAAATAAAGATATTTATAAAAATAAAAAAAAAAAAGTGGAATCATTTTACTTTCTATATTCATTTTTATATTTCTTTAAACCACAGATGAAACAGCTCTCTTGTTCCATAATTAACTGATTGAGTGAATTCCAATGAAAACCTATGTTTATAAGAAATTATCGAATAGTCCTTACTTCATATAGAACTAAAATTCTAATGACTATAAATTACCTAAGTTTTAGAATGTCTTGTTTAAGAGACTCAGTATTTTTTGTTTTGATTGGAATTCCTTTCCTTTATGGAATACCATTCTGAACTTAATTAACTATTTTCATTTTCCCTTCTTTTTATCCCCCCGTCTTATCTTATATGGGGGATAGGCTTCCATACCATATATCTATATATGGAGTATACTTGATATATAAATAGATATAAATAGATTTAAATGAGAAACCCTTCTATATATTCTATATTATTAAACAAAAAAGTATACAATATATAAAGAAAAAATGTTAAAAAATTCTTGTTGTCTTATCCGCATTAGACAAACTGAAGTACAAAATAATTCAAAATTTAAGTATCTTTCAGTATCTAAGTATAAATACTAATAAAAAGAAGAAAGAAGGATTGATTTGCAGCAATAGATGTCTTTCACATACAACTAGAAAAAAGTAATTTCCTTTTTGAATGGCAGTTCCAAAACAACGTACTTCAATGTCAAAAAAGCGTATTCGTAAAAATATTTGGAAGAAAAAGACTTATTTTTCCATAGTACAATCTTATTCTTTAGTAAAATCAAGATCATTTTCGAGCGGTAATGAGCATCCAAAACCAAAGGGTTTTTCTGGGCAACAAACAAATAATAAGATTTTGGAATAATATGAATTGACTTATCAAAAAAGAATTCCAATTATTTAATAATTTGGATTCTTCTTTGAATGTACTTTTATGTGTCGAATTACTCGGTACAATATTCTTAGAACAAAAAACCCCTCTTATCTTATATATACAAGAAAAAAAAAGTTTTGTTTGGTATACTGTGTGCTAAGTATTCTTTTCCTATCAATGAACTTTTCATAATTTTCCTAATAGAATCCTCATATTCTATTAGGAAAATTATGAAAAGTGGAGTATTCTTACAATAGGACTTACAACTTCCACCTATCTTCTCCAAAATCATAAGGTTAGTAAATCTTATTAATAAGAGCATAAAGACTTTCATTCTAGAAATTTTTAAAAAATCCAAAAAGCCTTTTCTATTTATCCATTTTATTTTAATTTCATCATTAAATAGAAACCCTTTTGGATTTTTTTCATTGTATTGAAAGAATTTTCAAAATGTAAAGGGGAAATTAATTAGAAAAAATTAGTTCTATAATTGCAAGTTAGAAAAAAGAAGTTCCAACTCTTTCAAGCAGTGTTTGTGTTTCTATTGGGCAAAGCAAGAGTTTATTGTAAAAAAAAAAAATGGAAACGATACTACCAAACGAAGTCTATTTTAATGAAAACTCTAATGTTCCTAAATTTTATGGACTTTCCCAATATCGACGATTCCCAAGATAATAGCTATTATTCTTTTAAGTTACCTATTATTTGAAGTTAGCCGCCATGGTGAAATTGGTAGACACGCTGCTCTTAGGAAGCAGTGCTCAAGCATCTCGGTTCGAATCCGAGTGGCGGCATTCTTGAAAAAGAATACAATAGATTAGAAATCAATTCGAAATTTACAATTTTGTAATGGGACCTTCCCCTTATGCTATTTGCAACTTTAGAACATATACTAACTCATATCTCTTTCTCAACGATTTCAATTGTGATTACGATTCATTTTATAACCTTATTAGTTCGTGAACTTGGAGGATTACGCGATTCGTCAGAAAAAGGAATGATAGTTACTTTTTTCTCTATAACAGGATTCTTAGTTTCTCGTTGGGCTTCCTCGGGACATTTTCCATTAAGTAATTTATATGAGTCATTGATCTTCCTTTCATGGGCCCTGTATATTCTTCATACCATTCCTAAAATACAGAACTCTAAAAATGATTTAAGCACAATAACTACGCCAAGTACTATTTTAACGCAAGGCTTTGCCACATCGGGTCTTTTAACTGAAATGCATCAATCCACGATACTAGTACCTGCTCTACAATCTCAGTGGTTAATGATGCATGTCAGTATGATGTTATTAAGCTATGCAACTCTTTTGTGCGGATCCTTATTATCTGCCGCTATTCTAATCATTAGATTTCGAAATAATTTCCATTTCTTTTCTAAAAAGAAAAAAAATGTTTTAAATAAAACATTTTTCTTTAGTGATATTAAATATTTTTATGCAAAAAGAAGTGCTTTAAAAAGAACCTCTGTCCCTTCATTTCCAAATTATTACAAATATCAATTAACGGAGCGTTTGGATTCTTGGAGTTATCGTGTCATTAGCCTAGGATTTACCCTTTTAACCGTAGGTATTCTTTGTGGAGCAGTATGGGCTAATGAGGCCTGGGGATCCTATTGGAATTGGGATCCTAAGGAAACTTGGGCATTTATTACTTGGACCATATTCGCAATTTATTTACATAGTAGAACAAATCCAAATTGGAAGGGTACGAATTCTGCACTTATAGCTTTGATAGGATTTCTTATAATTTGGATTTGTTATTTTGGTATAAATCTATTAGGAATAGGCTTACATAGTTATGGTTCGTTTACATTAACACCTAAATGATTACATAAAATAAAACCTTCATGAAATGAAGGTTTTTACTTTTATGTTTTATTTGAGAACCCCTTGAACGCCTTATCAAAGGGTTCTCAAAAATTCGAGATAGATCTAATTATACTTTTTTACTTATTTCTGCATTATATACTTTTTTACTTATTTCTGCATTAATAGAGCAGACGAGTAAAAAAAAGCAAACCTATTTAGGATAATAATTGGATAAGAGAGCCTCTACCCTGTCAACGGATAGGGAGAGAACAAAATCTGGATAAATACCAATTCCTATTACTGGTAAAAAGATACAGATTAAAATAAAGAGTTCTCGTGGTCCAGAATCCACAAAATTTGCGTTTGGAACATTAAATAGCTTGTATCCATAGAACATCTGGCGTAACATAGATAATAAATAAATAGGAGTTAATATCATTCCAATTGCCATTACAAAAGTAATTAGTGTTTTTGGCATTAACAGAAATTTTGGACTAGTAATTAGTCCAAAAAATACTACTAATTCTGCGACAAAACCACTCATTCCTGGTAAGGCAAGAGAAGCCATTGAAAAGCTACTAAACATGGTAAAAATTTTAGGCATTGGGATAGATATTCCCCCCAGTTCTTCGAGATAAACAAGACGCATTCTATCAGAAGCGGTTCCTGCCAAGAAAAAAAGTGTAGCACCAATAAATCCATGGGATAATATTTGTAAAATAGCTCCATTGAGTCCAATGTTGGTTATGGAACCAATTCCTATAATTATGAAACCCATGTGAGATACAGAGGAATAAGCTATTCTTTTTTTGAAATTTCGTTGACCAAGAGAAGTTGAAGCTGCATAGATTATTTGGATCGCTCCTATTATTACTAACCAGGGCGAAAATAGATAATGAGCATGAGGTAACAATTCCATGTTGATCCGAATCAATCCATATGCTCCCATCTTTAATAATATTCCCGCTAAAAGCATACATGTACTATAATGTGCTTCCCCATGGGTATCTGGTAACCACGTATGTAGGGGTATAATCGGCAATTTGACAGCATAAGC
>NW_028260083.1:0-28129 GCF_056163025.1 Triticum urartu | reverse complement strand
CGACGCAGGGCTTCTCCTAAGCACTGCTACGATATGATCGAGGTGGATTATGGTGGAGGGGGCACCACACACGGCTAAGGGATCAATGATCAACTTGTGTGTTCTAGGGTGCCCCCTGCCCCGATATATAAAGGAGCAAGGGGGAGGCCGGTCGGCCCTCCTAGGGCGTGCCAGGAGGAGGAGTCCTCCTCCTAGTAGGAGTAGGACTCCCCTTTCCTACTCCTACTAGGAGGAGGAAAAGAAGGGGGAAGGGGAGAAGGAAGGAGAGGGAGGAAAGGAGGAAAGGGGGGTTGGCCCCCTAGTCCAATTCGGTTTGGGCTAGGGGGGCCGCGCGCCCTGCCTCCTCTCTTCCGCCACTTGGCCCATGAGGCCCAATACTTCTTCCCCGTATTCCCGTAACTCTCCGGTACTCCGAAAAATACCCGAATCACTCGGAATCTTTCCGATGTCCGAATATAGTCGTCCAATATATCGATCTTGACGTCTCGACCATTTCGAGACTCCTCGTCATGTCCCCGATCTCACCCGGGACTCCGAACTACCTTTGGTACATCAAATCACATAAACTCATAATATCGATCGTCACCGAACGTTAAGCGTGCGGACCGTACGGGTTCAAGAACTATGTAGACATGACCGAGACACGTCTCTGGTCAATAACCAATAGCGGAACATGGATGCTCATATTGGTTCCTACATATTCTACGAAGATCTTTATCGGTCCAACCGCATAACAACATACGTTGTTTCCTTTGTCATCGGTATGTTACTTTCCCGAGATTCGATCATCGGTCTCTTAATACCTAGTTCAATCTCTTTACTGGCAAGTCTCTTTACTCATTCCGTAATACATCATCCCACAACTAACTAATTGGTTACAATGCTTGCAAGGCTTATAGTGATGTGCATTACCCAGAGGGCCCAGTGATACCTCTCCGACAATCGGAGTGACAAACCCTAATCTCGATTTATGCCAACTCAACAAGTACCATCGGAGACACTTGTAGAGCACCTTTATAATCACTCAGTTACGTTGTGACGTTTGGTAGCACACAAAGTGTTCCTCCGGTATTCGGGAGTTGCATAATCTCATAGTCATATGAACATGTATAAGTCATGAAGAAAGCAATAGCAATATACTAAACGACCAAATGGTTAACAGAATGGTTCAAGTCAATCACTTCATTACCTAATTATGTGATCCCGTTAATCAAATGACAACTCATGTCTATGGCTAGGAAACTTAACCATCTTTGATTCAACGAGCTAGTCAAGTAGAAGCATACTAGTGACACTCTGTTTGTCTATCACTAGTAGAAAACGGGGCTTTGGTTCGGGCATGGCAAGCCCATTAGACTCAGTTCAGTCACGAACTAGGACCAATAGGGTTATTCGCCTCGGTTCATGAGCCCAGGGGGCCGGCTAGGGCCTCGTGGGCATTGGTCCCGGTCCGTATGGACCCATTTGTCCTGGTTCTTGGCACGAACCGGGACCAATGGGCCTTGCTCCTAGCCCACAACCATTGGTCCCGGTTCTTGGCTTGAACCAGGAAAGAAGGCTGGGCTTTAGTCCTGGTTCCTGCCACAAACCGGGACAAATGAGTTACCTATATATACCCCATCGCCGCAGCAGAGCACTCCACAGTGCTCTGTTTTTTCTTGCCGTGGAGGAGAGGACATTTGGGTGCTCTAGCTCACCTCCTATGCACATGAGGTGTTCGATGAAATGCTCGAGCCACACTAGTTAAGCTTTCTCCTCTCGAAGCTCGACCTCCAAGCTCCATTTTCCCCGAGATTTGCATAGGTTTAGCGGTGCGTCACATCCCGTCCCCATCTTCAGCACCGTCGATCGCCCGCGCCGATCTCGCCGCCAGCACCACCGTGGTGAGCCTCTTATTCTTATCTTCTTTTTAAAAGAAAATAATTCTTACTTTAGTTAGGTACTTGTCTAATTTTCTAAATTTTATTATTGCTTGTTATTATTTAGTGCGATGGTTTTGGTATCCGCCCCCGTCGGCCCTCGTCCTGCCTATGATTCAGATGTGGTATATATTATCTTTTTATTACTATTTGGTTCATTTATTTTTTATGACAATTATGCCGACCAATGTGACATAGATTTTATTTATGTAGGAGGTAGTTGAACCGGAAATTCCAACCGACCGTATTGTCGAGAGGTTAAATTTAGTTGAAGAAGAAAACAATTACTTGAAGGAAAAAATAAAAAAATTGAGGAGGAGAAGATGATATTGGAGTTGCATGTTGCGGATGTCGTCGATGATCACAAGATCAAGATGGATGCAATGTAGTTGAAGATTGGAAAGATTAGAAAATATGCCATTCATACCGAGGATTGGTATCATTATGCCGTTGGATCAATTTTTACCTTGTTTGTGATTATGATCGCATTTGTTGTTGCGTTGGAAGGTTTTACATAGTTTCAATGTATGGTTTAAGTATATGCTCTAGAGAGATATATGTTGTTCAATGAGAACTATGTAAGTACTTTGTTTTTAATGTAACCCTCTCTACTTTCTTGCACATGCTATGTGGATGAAATGATGATACCATGCCAACTTTCAACCTTTTCAGAGTTCATTTGAAATGCTTTTCAATTTCAGGGTCTTATAGCTCAAAATAATCAGTAAATGCATGAAAAATAACAAATGAAGTCAGAAAGGGTTGAAAATTAATGATGTGTCTTTGAATGGTGCATTTTGAACACATAAAAACTATGGAGTTCAAATAAGTTAAAAAAATGAAATCCCTTTGTAACAGACGAGTTTCCGTATAAAACCCTGATACTTTGAAAGAGATTGTCCGTTGTGTACACGAAGTGCATCCAGTTTTTGCCGTAACCCTCTCTACTTTCTTGCACATGCTATGTGGATGAAATGATGATACCATGCCAACTTTCAACCTTTTCAGAGTTCATTTGGAATGCTTTTCAATTTCAGGGTCTTATAGCTCAAAATAATCAGTAAATGCATGAAAATAACAAATGAAGTCAGAAAGGGTTGAAAATTAATGATGTGTCTTTGAATGGTACATTTTGAACACATAAAAACTATGGAGTTCAAATAAGTTAAAAAAAATGAAATCCCTTTGTAACAGACGAGATTCCGTATGAAACCCTTCTACTTCAAAAGAGATTGTCCGTTGTGTACACGAAGTGCATCCAGTTTTTGCCATAACCCTCTCTACTTTCTTGCACATGCTATGTGGATGAAATGATGATACCATGCCAACTTTCAACCTTTTCAGAGTTCATTTGAAATGCTTTTCAATTTCAATGTCTTATAGCTCAAAATAATCAGTAAATGCATGAAAAATAACAAATGAAGTCAGAAAGGGTTGAAAATTGATGATGTGGCTTTGAATGTTGCATTTTGAACACAGGAAAACTATGGAGTTCAAATAAGTTAAAAAAATGAAATCCCTTTGTAACAGACTAGTTTCTGTATGAAACTCTGATACTTCAAAAGAGATTGTCCGTTTTGTACACGAAGTGCATCCAGTTTTTGCCGTAACCCTCTCTACTTTCTTGCACAAGCTATGTGGATGAAATGATGATACCATGCCAACTTTCAACCTTTTCAGAGTTCATTTGAAATGCTTTTCAATTTCAGGGTCTTATAGCTCAAAATAATCAGTAAATGCATGAAAAGTAGCAAATCAAGTCAGAAAGGGTTGAAAATTGATGATGTGGCTTCGAATGGTGCATTTTGAACACAGAAAAACTATGGAGTTCAAATAAGTTAAAAAATGAAAAACTATGGAGTGCAAAAATAAAATAATAGAAATAAGTAGAAACAAAACTATAATATTCTTTAAGAGCAAAAAGAAAATTAACTAAAAACTTTTATAAAACTCTAATAAACTTTAATATTCTTTAATAGCAAAAAGAAAATTAACAAAATAAAATTAATTAAAATTTAATAAAATAAATAAGTAGAAACAAAATAAAATAAAATAAACTTTAATAAAATAAATAAGTAGAAACAAAATAAACTTTAATAAAGTAAATTAAATAAACTTTAATAAATAAGTAGAAACAAAATAAAATAAATTTAAATTTAATACAATAAATAAGTAGAAATAAAATAAAATAAAATAAAATAAACTTGAATAAAATAAAGAAGTAGAAATAAAATAAACTTTATAAAAGTAAAATAAATAAACTTTAATAAAATAAATAAAAATAGCAACAATAAGTTCTTTGTTGTAAGTAGAAACAAAATAAAATAAATAAAGCAACACAAAAAATTAAAAAGTGCCAACTACTGGGCCACCACGGCCTGAATACGACCATAAACCCTACCATGGGCCAGGATTTAGGCCCGCAGAAGGCCCAGTAGGCCCATCAGGCATAGCAGTGACAATTAGGTCCGTAAACCTGCAATATAGAGGAGCTCGAGAGGGGTGCGACAGTGGGGCTTATAAACCACTACGCGCCCCTCTCAACTAGCGAGGTGGGACTAAAGTTTTGGCCAGGGGCAGCACGAGGCCTTTGGTCTCCTCTTTTTATTTCTTACCCCCGGCCCTCTCGCTCGACCAAAACTCTCGAGGACACCCAAACGGTAGAAAAAACGATGTCGGTCTCCTACCCCCTCCCGCCGCGCCCCTACCCGACAAACTCTCTCGAGGCCACCCAAATTTACCAAGTTAAAAGAGTGTTGTCGTCGAGGCCACCCCAAACCCTTGAAGCGTTGCCAAGGCCACCCCAAACCTTTGAAGCATTGTCGAGGCCACCCCAAACCCTAGAGAAGCGTCGAGGCCACTAATATGATTCCTTATTGTGATTAGCTAGCTAGTTCTACGTTTGCCACTAATATATCCATCTGTCATGTTTGAATAATAATTTCCATGCTGTAAATATGTGCAGAAACTATGGAGCACCCCCGAGACGAAGCAACAGAAGCGGTGTTGGGGGACATAATTGCAGCTGGAAGTGATGACGTCATGTCGTTTCTCAACGAAACCGATGGTCTGGAAGGATAGGGTGAAGAAGCAGGCTTCCATGATCGAACAATGGAGGAGGAAGGACATGATTATGATGGCTCCGGTGACCGAATGCCGATGGAAGAAGGACACCTTGATGACGGCTCTAGTGACCAAACGGAGTCCGGCCAGGTATATATATATATATATTAATTAAGCATGTGTTGACTATAGCTAATTGATGCATTAATTGTTTTGGTATGTACAAATATTAATTAATAACTCTCATCTTTCTTCTTTTTACTAGCCCTCCGGATCGAGCACAACTTCGGTACAGAAATGAGGCCCGAAGAAAAAGTTGCGCTCAGATGGAAGGTTTGAGATCACAGCAATCGTGTGCCATGGCCGACCGAATGAACCCATCCGTACAAAGGAAGCATTTGCTGCTGAATGCGGGGTTCTTGTTAGGGATAAGATCCCGATCAGCATCCACCAATGGTATAAGCTGGCTAAAGATGACCCTGAGGTGTCTTATGTCAACGATATGCAGAAAGATGATCTTTGGACCGCGCTGAAGGAAAATTTGACCCTACCGCCAGAGGAGGATCCGGAGAAGCCAGTTATAGAGCAATTGATCAAGTCTCATGCTCTTAAGAAGATGGTAGAACTATTCAGGAGGTGGAAGAATGAGCTGAAAACAATGTTTGTCGACAAAGAAGAGACACCAGAATTCACCGGCCGGTATGAGAAGATCAAAGATCAGTGGGACGACTTTGTGGCCCACAAGACATCAGACAAGAGTAAGAAGATGTCAGTGACAAACAAGAAAAATTCTACGAAGAAGAAGCTTCACCATCGCACGGGGTCAGGTGGCTACCTCAAAGCCCGGCAGTTGTGGGCCAAGGCTAAGAATGACCTGCCGGACTTGGTTCTTCGTGGTTGGCGGAACCTTAGACCCTGTATCAGGGAAGTGCCATTGGATGAACGAGCAACTGCGAATACCCGTCACGAAGCTTCGGCAGTATATCGATGCAGCGCAACAAGGGACGTTTGTTCCAGACAGAGAGAACGACGAGCTCACAATGGCCCTCGGGAATCCTGAGCACCCTGGATGGACACGAGGCACGCCAGGCTATGTTTCGTGGAAGGTTGGGTTTCCGGATGTAGGCGGTTACAAATGCCAGGAGAGGAGGAAGAAAGTTGAGCAGATCCAAATTCAGGCGCTGCACGCAAGAGTACAAGCTATAGAGCAACGAGAAGCAGATCGCGGCAAGCAACCTGCCGAAGCTTTCCCTGAAGCTACCCTGCCATCTCAGCGGAGACGCAGCGTGGCTTCCACCGAGCTGTAGCAGCTGGAGCCTGTCTTCACGGCTCCTGCTAGCTACCCCGTGTACTAAATCACGGAGTCTCAAAATTGCCACCTTATGACGCAATGGAAGAAATTTAAAGTCAGGAGGCTGTTGGCTCTATTGCACCTCCTGAACCTGGCGCAACTTTTCACTGCCAGCCGATTCTAGAAGGATATGCTAGGGTGATGGTGGATGAAATAACGGACGGATTTGAGGCCCTCGAGCTTGACCACCCTACGGGTGAAGGGGAGACTCGGCTGGGTTCTTGTCTGTTGACTCCATGCCTATGGCGGAAGGAGCTCATCAACCTTCTGAACTGGACGCCTCCGCCTCCTCCTCCTCCTCCTCCGGCGAGTGATCAGGGCACTCAGCCTCCTTCCCGGCGCGTGGCGACACTCCGTCTCCTTCTCTGCCTGCGCCGGCGCGCCCGAGCAACCAGCCTCCTTCTCCAGCGCGTGGCGGCACTCCGCCTCGTCAGCAAGGGAGGAAGAGAACCGCCGCCGCTCCGGCTGCTCCGGCACATCGTAGTCCTCCTCCTCCGCCTCGTAAGCAAGGAAAGAAGACAGCCGCAGCCACTCCGTCTACTCCGGCGTCTAGTAGTACAACCAGAGGCGGGAGGCAATACAGATTCGGTCCTTCTCTGAAGACTCCAGAGAAGTTACCATATGAGAGGACCCCGGAGGAAAACGAGAAGATCGTGTGAGACGAAGTGGCGAACTTCTTTGAAGGGGTGAAAACAAAGAAACATCCACCTCCGGAGGAGAAGATAGATCCGGTGAAAGTGAAGCGCACTGTGGAAGCCCTGAAGAAACCACCAAAGTCTCTGCCAAAAGGCAACTATGAGCGCATTATTGAAAGGTCATTTATCGAAGCGGAGCGGTCGAAAAGTACTGTCAGTGATCAAAGGTTAGCGGAACGACGAGCTAGGAAAAAATTGCTCATCTCGGCGAACAAGCGAACCAATCGTGCCCCCCGTTCAAGGTGTCTAGCGATATCGTCGCTAATGATTCAAGGATGGTGCCCAGTTATAACAATCTTGGAGATTACCTGCCCGATGATTTACATTATGAATTCTTGTAGGTGGACGAACACAGATACGAGTACGTGAAGCCTCTCGTCAAAGATGAAAGATCTCTAACAACGATGATGCGAAGATTCCATGATTGGTACATGAAAACCTGCAGAGAGTCTGGGGGAGGAATATTTTGACGCCGAGATTTAAAGATGAGCATGAACTCGTTGGAACTGATCTATTGAATGTTCCATTTGAGGAGTTCTTCCAGTTTTAAAATCAGAAGGCCTTCGATAAATTAACGGTCACTTGCTACTATCTTTAAGTACTACTTCTAGCATTAAGTCTCTATATATAGGTCAGCTCTTTCATTGCATGTATAATTATCCTCACTATATTATGCAGATTGAAGATCGCCGAATTGAAGAAAAGACAAATCGGTGATATTGGGTTCATTAACCCAAATATCATATATGCATATTCGGTTGAAAGTCACGAAAAAGATACCGAGGCCAACTTGCTACGATCATTGTGAAGGAAATATGCCCTAGAGGCAATATTAAGTTATATTTTATTTCCTTATATCATGATAAATGTTTTTATTCATGCTAGAATTGTATTAACTGGAAACATAATACATGTGTGAATACATAGACAAACAAAGTGTCACTAGTACGCCTCTACTTGACTAGCTCGTTGATCAAAGATGGTTATGTTTCGTAACCATAGACATGAGTTGTCATTTGATAAATGGGATCACATCATTAGGAGAATGATGTGATTGACTAGACCCATTTCGTCAGCTTAACACTTGATGCTCCTTCTTGATTTCTACTGAAGGAAATATGCCTTAGAGGCAATAATAAAGTTATTATTTATTTCCTTATATCATGATAAATGTTTATTATTCATGCTAGAATTGTATTACCCGGAAACATAATACTTGTGTGAATACATAAACAAATAGAATGTCACTAGTATGCCTCCACTTGACTAGCTCGTTGATCAAAGATGGTTATGTTTCCTAGCCATTGACATGAGTTGTCATTTGATTAACGGGATCACATCATTAGGAGAATGCTGTAATTGACTTGACCCATTCTGTTAGCTTAGCACTCGATCGTTTAGTATGTTGCTATTGCTTTCTTCATGACTTATAGATGTTCCTATGACTATGAGATTATGTAACTCCCGATTATCGGAGGAACACTTTGTGTGCTACCAAACATCACAACGTAACTTGGTGATTATAAAGGTGCTCTACAGGTGTCTTCGATGGTACTTCTTGAGGATATAGATCAAGATTAGGATTTGTCACTCCGATTGTCAGAGCGGTATCTCCGGGCCCACTCGGTAATGCACATCACTATAAGCCTTGCAAGCATTGTAACTAATGAGTTAGTTACCGTATGATGCATTACATAACGAGTAAAGAGACTTGCCGGTAAAGAGATTGAACTAGGTATTGAGATACCGACGATCGAATCTCGGGCAAGTAACATACCGATGACAAAGGGAACAACGTATGCTGTTATGCGGTTTGACCGATAAAGATCTTCGTAGAATATGTGGGAGCTAATATGAAAATCCAGGTTCTTCTATTGGTTATTGACCAGAGACGTGTCTCGGTCATGTCTACATAGTTCTCGAACCCGTAGGGTCCGCACGCTTAAAGTTCGGTGATGATCGGTATTATGAGTTTTTATGTTTTGATGTACCGAAGGTAGTTAGGAGTCCCGGATATGATCACGGACATGACGAGGAGTGTCAAAATGGTCGAGACGTAAAGATCAATATATTGGATGACTATATTCAAACAACGGAAGTGTTCCGGGTGATTTCGGAGAAAACCGGAGTGCCAGAGGGTTACCAGAACCCCCTGGGAGAAATAATGGGCCTTAGTGGAGAGAGAGAGGGCTGGCCTAGGGCAGGCCGCATGCCCCTCCCCCTCTGGTCAGAATTGGACTAGGAGAGGGGGGCGGCGCCCCCCTTTCCTTCTCCCTCTCCCCTTCCTTTCCCCTCCTAGTAGGAGTAGGAAAGAGGGGATTCCTACTCCTACTAGGAGGAGGACTCCTCCTCCTGGCGCGCCATAGAGGGCCGGCCGGCCTGCCCCCGTTGCTCCTTTATATATGGGGGCAGGGGGCACCTCTAGACACACAAGTTGATCATTGATCCCTTAGCCGTGTGCGGTGCCCCCCTCCACCATAATCCACCTCGAACATATCATAGAAGTGCTTAGGCGATGCCCTGCGTCGGTAGCAACATCATCACCGTCATGATGCCGTCGTGCTGACGGAACTCTCCCGTGAAGCTCTGCTGGATTAGAGTTCGTGGGAAGTCATCGAGCTGAACGTGTGTTGAACACGGAGGTGCCGTGCGTTCGGTACTTGGATCGGTCGGATCGTCAAGACGTTCGACTACATCAACCGTGTTCTCATAACGCTTCCGCTTATGGTCTACAAGGGTACGTGGACGATACTCTTCCCTCTCGTCGCTGCGCATCACCTTGATCTTGCGTGTTCGAAGGATTTTTTTTTTTGAAATTTCTATGTTCCCCAACAGTGGCATCCAAGCCAGGTTTATGCGTTGATGTTATATGCACGAGTAGAACACAAGTGAGTTGTGGGCGATACAAGTCATACTGCTTACCAGCATGTCATACTTTGCTTTGGCGGTATTGTTGGATGAAGCGGCCCGGACCGACATTACGCGTACGCTTACGCGAGACTGGTTCTACCGAGAGCTTTGCACACAGGTGGCTAGCGGGTGCCAGTTTCTCCAACTTTAGTTGAACTGAGTCTGGCTACGCCCGGTTCTTGAGAAGGTTAAAACAACACTAACTTGACAAACTATCGTTGTGGTTTTGATACGTAGGTAAGAACGGTTCTTGCTCAACCCATAGCAGCCACATAAAATGTCAGGACCGGATTTTCGGGATATTAATTTCCCAAAAAATGGCCCTTGTGCTCACCAGCCCCAGGATTACTGTTAGCTGATGAGGCACCAACTTGATACAGAAACTCCAAGCAAAATACAAGATATGTAGTACAAGACCATTCTGGCCTATGAGTACAACAATTGGTTTCTAGTGGTTGATGGCGGAAGCGGTTTGCGGATCATCAGCGTCTATGGGACTCCATTTCCCACAAGAATAGCTGACCTGGATAACTCCTATCTTCACGAGGCTGCTATCACCATTGCGTAGGTTCCGGAGCTGTCATCGCGACGCTCCTCTCCACGCAAGAAATCTGTCCAAGACAATAGCCAGGGACAAGCCAGTGAGTACTTTTGAATGTACTCGCAAACATTATAAACACAGGTATAATATAACAAATGATAATCATGCTCTGAAATATTTCATGATCACAACGTTAGTCACGAAATAAAAATCCATGATGCACGCAAGCGGTTTATTCATTTACAACATGAATCTGCAATAAGAGAGTAGAAATAGAATGCACCGATCGGGTGTCTGAAGCGACGCCTCGAAGGGATAATAATATAAAGCATGCCTCAATCGGGCGTCTGAGCGACACCACATAAAAGGGCTTATAAATAAAACATATAACAAGCATGCCACAGTCGGGCGTCTGTGCAACACCACATAAAGGGCTTATAAAGTAAATGAATAACAAGCATGCCACAGTCGGGCGTCTCTGCGACACCACATAAAGGGCTTATAAAGTAAATGAACAACAAGCATGCCACAGTCGGGCGTCTCTGCGACACCACATAAAGGGCTTATACAGTAAATGAATAACAAGCATGCCACAGTCGGGCATCTCTGCGACACCACATAAAGGGCTTATAAAGTAAATGAATAACAAGCATGCCACAGTCGGGCGTCTCTACGACACCACATAAAGGGCTTATATGAGAGTAACACAGTGAACATCCAGGAGATAGAACCGTCCCAAGGACACTCAATAATTCAACTAATGTAAATGGTTAGTCCATAATAATAGTAATCATAATCATCATGAGTCACAAAACATGATCCATGTTCTGGTTTAGCAATCTATTCCTCCGAAGACCGACACTAAGACTGACACTTGACCCATCCCAGACTGTAGTCCTTAACCATGGACACGGCTATTCGAATAGATATAATCTCTGCAGAGGGTGTACTCTATACCCACGAATAACGGATTCCTTTAGCCCATTGGGACTAATTTCGTCTACTGTCTTTTAATTGAAAACACACCTGACTGCACACACCAGCCAAGCTTACTGGTGCCTGGAATCACCCACGACACCCGTTAAGCAAAACTCTAAGTGGGGAGGCTACAACATCAAATAGCATGGGATCACAAAATTTATAGCGCACGCAAACTAGGGGAGCTACCCCCTTCGGCTCCAACCGAAAACACCCATGCCCCCGGACCAGGTGGCATGCCTACCGGATGCAGCCGGTATCTTCCACCATGGCCTCTCTGTACGGTGTGTGCTAGGAAGGGGTTGACAACTTACTGAACTGTATCCTACCTATGGCAGGGACGAGTGGTAGTACGAAACAAGTATGGGGGTTACTGGAACAAGACTCGATCTATGGTCGACTCAGGAGGTTAAAGCATTTCTTGCATGATAAGCATAAGGAATATATTTCACACCAATCAGATAGAATCACCATTCATCATACCTCACCATGCCTTACCGGACACAACCGTCTCGACGAGGAACTAGGGACAAGCCCGTGTCTACCCAAGAGAGGCTTTCCCGGGTTCCTTCCGGTAGTCATGAAAGGCATACAAGGCTGATTACTATCACAAACATATCGAATACCAACAGCACGGAATCATCAATATGCACTTATGAGTATGATCGTATCATCGCATAAAATAACGAAAACTCTGAGACAAGGTGGTGTTGTAACCGTATCAAACAACACACGAGAATATTATGCCAGGGTTCAGAATGCTTGCCTTCAAGAGTATGCAAGTGGGGGTGCACTTTTTTGAAAGTTGCTTTCTTCTCCAAAATCTCTGCTTTTAAGAAAATTTGAATTAACACATAGTTTCAAAATAGTACAAAAAATTTGTTTGAATTTTTTTCAAATAAATAAGAAAATAAACTAGACAAAATTTGAGAGACAACAGAAAAAGAATCAAATCAATTGGACTTATATTTAAAAAGTTATAGCCAGTCAAAGTTTAGTCAAAACTTTGTTTTTAATTAAAACAGAAAAACAAAACGGTTCGAATGAGAATACGTTTTCGGGGCAGAGAAGACATACTCTGGGTTTTACGCTTTCACTTAAACAACGCGGGCTGGCTCGGGGTCACTGATAGTGGGTCCCTTGGGCCCACTAGTCAGGTTTGACCAGTGGCCCGCGCCTCCTTCCTCCTCTGTCCGAGCGGTGGCGGGGCTCCAGCGATCGCCGTCGACGAACCGCGGCTCCCCACGGGGTTCCGAGGGTAGGGATGGATCCGCCAGTCCCGGGCGGTCCTCCAAGTGGTTGCTAGGTTGGCGAGGGTGGAGGGAGTCACCGGCGGCGAGCTCCGCGACGGTGGTGGCTTCGAGAGGATTTGGGGGTTTGGGCTACGGTGGTTCCCGATCGAGGCCGAGGCGTTGGGTGGCTCCGCACGGTCGAGGGGAGTCGGACGGTGGCGTTGGAAGGGCAGGGGAGGCTCTACTTGCGATGCACGACACCGGAGTGTGGCTGCGGCCGAACTGACCGGAGATGGGGAAGACGACCTTCCTCCATCGATTGCCGGCTAAGGGAGCTCTAGGGGGATGGCTTGAGGTTGCCCGAGGGCCTAGACAAGCTCGGGGTTCCTTTTTATAGGTGGCCGAGGTCGGTTCCGCGGCGGTCGTGGATAGGAACGGTGAACCACCGTTTTGTAGCTTGCAGCACGACGTGTCGAGGCTGGGGATGGCGGCAGAGGCTAGGAGACGAGCGGGCACTGCTTCAGGGGCGAGCTGGCGAGTGAGAGTGGCTCGGGCGGTGCCGTCCATGGCAGGAGCCTGCTGTGGCTGGCCGCTAGCTGCCATGGCCGCCCTGACGGCGGCGCTGTGGGGCTCCAGGGGCGGCCTGGAGGGTTCTGGTGAGCGGGCGAGGCCGGGGCGCGGCCCTGCGGGCGAGCAAAGGCCAGGGGCACGATGCGGTGGCTCGGCTGCGCGCGTGCAAAACGTGCGCTCTGGGCGTGCTATGTGTTCAGCAAAATGCCAAGGCATGCCAGGGAGCTCCAACCCACATGAGGTTTAGCAGGGTGGGGCTATAGACTAAGGTAGACCCATGAGACATGTTGGTTAGGCAAAGCAAACAGGTCCAATGTGCAAACTAAAAACTATGTCAAAACTGACCATGTACACAAGGTGCTTGACAGAATGCCAAGGGCATCTAGGCAACTCTTGGGGTGGCCAAAAACTCCAGATCATAGTCTCTTTGGATGATAAAGAGGGTGGCAAGGTTAGTTGGGAAAAACCAGAAACTTGTTAGTGCAAGTTCTTGAGAAAACCAAATCTGGACAGAAAGAAAAGGGCATTATTGCATGTACTGAAAATCCTCCAGTGGGCCCAATCTCCTGAACTTAAGGGTTTGGTAGAGTGGGCTCTAAGCAGGAGAAAGATCATGGGCACTAGAGCAAAACAAAATAGGGTTGCAGTAGAAAACACCCAACTGGACCAGAGCGCAAAAGAGGATGATTTGCTCAATTTTTTCAAAGAACACCAGTGGGTTTTTTTGCCAAAAATTGAATTATACACAACTACTAACATCCACTAATTTTGGTGGAAGCTTTAAAGAAATATTTAAATAGGTTGTAGTGCAATTTTATAAACTGGACCAGATTTGAAAACTTGGGGTAGAGCTCAAAATTTCCAAATGACTAAAAGAGATTTTTGCATAAAAGTGATGTGGGAGCATCCCATGACATCTCCAAATTTTGGTGAAACTTATAACTAATTTTACCAAAGGGTTGTAGTGGAAAAGAGGCTCCAAAACTTATGAAAAATCCTTTAAAAAAAATAAAGCTCAGGAAAAATAATTATGCAAATAAATCCACTGATAAAAGAAATGTTTGTCTTGAGAGGGTAAACAAGTCCAACAATATTTTTGAAAAGTTTTCACTTGGGGTGAAAACTCCACAATATCAAGGAAAAGGGTGGTTCTGAAATCAAAAGATAAATACACAAAAATGAAAATTTAATTTCTTGGCAAAATTTTAATAAACAAATCATGGTTAAAATTTTTGGGGTGTTATAACACTAACCCCTTAAGAAAAATCTCGTCCTCGAGATTTGCTAAGGGCTTCTTTGAAAAAGAATTACTCCTACTATTGCAAAGTAATATCACAAAAAAACCACCCCACTCACGCAATAAAATGTGGCTACAGTGAGTGGACAAATAAGTGGTGTAAAACTACAGTGTGGAATACTAGCATTGTGTGGAAAAATCCATGGTTGGGGGAAAACGAGAAATTACTACTTTTGGTTACAAAAAATTTAGAATTAAATTCTAAATTTCTAAAATACGCTGGTCGCACCCGAGAGCACAGTGCTCTCTCTGGCTGACAGGTGGACCCGGGGCCCACTGTCAGTCTCTTCTTCTACCTCTGTCTCTCTCTTCTTGCTCTCTCTCACGCGCTTTCCCGCGCTTTCTGCACCGGCGACGTTTTGCGTGTAGGGCATCTAGGTCGTACTGCGGTAGTGCGCGGCGTGCTAGCTGCCGGTGCAGCGTGCACTCACCTCGCGGGCAGTGCGCTGTCGGCACTGCTCGCGGATTCGCCTCCGAACACCGGCGATCGAGCGACGAGCGGCGCTGGTGGACTTCGCCCACCATACACCGACCTCGAGCTATAAAATGACCGAGGTGCTCCTCTCTTCTTCCTCACACCTGGCCTCGCTTTTCCTTCTCCTTCCTTCTCCTCCATTTCTGTTCGCAGGAGCTCGAGATGAGTCTCTAATGGCGGAGGCGATGCCGGACTGGTACATGATCCTGGTGTGCGGAGGGTTCTCGACATTGCTGGGGTTCTCCGTGCTCTTGTGCGAGATGATCCTCGATGATCGTCGTGATGCTGCCGCTTGAGTGTTAGCTCTCTGCTGTGGCGGTGATCATGAGGACTAAGTGTGGTGTCGGGTGCTAACTTGTTGTTAGTGTGTGGGAGGCAACTTGTACCCGAATAATTACCCACAATTCTCTCCTTCAGAGACTGTGGTGCGTTAGGGAGGAAAATCAGTTAGATGCAACATGTGCACGCGGATTTGCAATTAGTGCATGTGGTCGAGTGGTTGGGGTTGTGAGTCTGCTGTTGTGGTGCTGCGTGAATAAAAATCTATGTCGTGAAGCTATATGCTGTAACAACTTAGGAAAAAAATCTCACTTCAGAATTTACCGCAAGCGAAAATTAGTTAATCAAAATTAACAGCAGTAAAAACTACTCACATTAATTGAATCCAAATATTTAACTCATCGCACAAATTTAGAATACCACGCATAAGTTGCAACACATAAATAAATGCTGGGACAATAAACATAGCAGTGATGTCTACAACGAAAATGGCAAATGTACAGGGTCCTGATAAAACGTCTCTGGTACTGGGGCACACTCTTCTTCTATCGGGGGAAGCGGATTGACTAGTCGATGAATGCGTCTCTCCTGGTCGGGCCTCAGTGGTCTGCCGATGGCGATCTGAGGATTTAAATCAGCGAGGCTCTGGAGATAACCCATTACTCACTGGGTCAAACGCTCTTGAGCGATGACATATTGGGCTAGATTGTCCAGTACTGGGTCTCTCTCGATGTGTCAACCGGGAAAAGATGCTACTTTTCTGGGTGCTGCACGACTCAGGAAGTAATAATACCCTCGATCCCTGGCATAGGGTACCGCGAATCGAAGGCGAGCAATCGCTTCGTACGCAGCAGCTTCTATGGCCATTTGTGGGGTCGGCATAGATTTCCCCACGAAGGAGACTTCCGTTGGGTCTTGGTTTGGGTTTGCGGGAGGGATGTGCACCACTGCCCAATATTTTGAGGTGGAAGGGGTGATCCTCGATTTGAGCAACTCGTACTGGGGTGGATGGGTGGAACTCATTGTACTGCAGGTAAAATCCCACAATACTCTAACAAAACTACCTGGGGTTGCATCTGGAGTTCTCAGATAAATACTAGGGCTCGACATGGCAAGGGAATGGCTATGAGAGTTGTGCACAAGGTAAGGGGTACTTGGCAAGGTCACGAGGTGGCCTTTTATACAGCATCTGGTCTGGGTCATTTATCACGGTGAGGGGCAACTAGTCTGTCGGTTCTGCTCTATGGGGCCGGGGTTAATGCCACAGATACACATATCTCACAAAAGTGACGTATTACTGTGGGTGTCGTCGGGGGTGGTTTTTGGTAGATACGCCGGAATAAAAAAATGCAATCGTACGCCAACATACTTATGCATGGCTATTATTTAAAATAGGGGCGCATAAGCAGACAGTATTTAATTATGTCGATACAATATCATGCAATTACAGGGCGTGGACATACTAAGACTCAGTACTACTCGAGTGACTTAGTCTACCTCGTTTATATCAAAGCGGGCGTGCCTTGTGGACGTCAAGGCTTCTCCACGGGTCTCACCATCGTGGTTAGCTGGAGGGGGTTGAGGAGCTGCAGGGTCGGGGTAGCGATGATGACCATCACGGGGGTTGTTGGCCATGATCCCGTTGGAGCGTGTTCCCAAAAAGGCGACGAAGCACTTCTGGGGACACCAAAGCACCTTGGTCGATGGCCGGGACAGACCTCAAGGACTTGATCGGTTGTCCGAACAGTACGCTTGGGTTATCGGCGTCGGGCTCATCTCCGCCTCTTGACGGGGGCTCGGCGAACCAGTTCTCCATGGGCTGCGATCAGATCAAGGGTGATTTGATCGAACAGTTCCTCCAGTGCACTTACATAGCGCACCAGATGCAACAATGCAGGATCCGTCTCGTGATCTCCATTGGCAACCTGGGGTGGCCTACCATACCCATCACGGCTGGGGTAGTAGTAGAAAGAGCGACAGTTAACTCTGGGCGACAAGTGCCGGAGTTGAACTATAGCCTCTCGAGCAGCTAGTTGGATGGCTTGTGGCTCAAAGGAAGTTGTCCTTTCGGTGAACCTGTAGGGGCATTTTGGCGATAGACCTCTACCATAGACGTGCACAGTGGCCCAGAATTGATGGCTCTTGCCGCTCATGGGCCCTTGGTACACGACATATTCTGGGGGCTCTTCTAATGCAAAGGCACGGCGGGTGAGGTTTGCTAGCACGGTCACAAAACCTCCAAGGTTGGTTGCTGTGGTCTCATTGTGAACAATGGGTCCAGGCATTCGAGCTCGATTTGGGGTAGAGGCTGTGCTGTGTTAGGTTGAGGCTAGCGTGCCCTTTTTATAGAAAAAGGGGACGGAGTCTTCCTTCGCTCGCTTGCGAATGAGACATTTTAGGTGTTGGTCACTGGCGCGTGATCGACAGGCTAGGCTGATAGGTTTGGCACCGACTGCCAAAAGGTGTCGGGGTCACTTTGTGGCTATCTTACACGAGAAGCTTGGCCGGGGCTAGGTTAAGGTCTGGCGGGTTGGTTAACCTAGGTTTTTCGACCTGGCTAAGATAGGATTAGCCAAAGGTCAGCCTGGCTCTGATACCAAGGTTGTTAGGACCGGATTTTCGGGATATTAATTTCCCAGAAAATGGCCCTTGTGCTCACCAGCCCCAGGATTACTGTTAGCTGATGAGGCACCAACTTGATACATAAATTCCAAGAAAAATACAAGATATGTAGTACAAGACCATTCTGTCCTATGAGTACAACAATTGGTTTCTAGTGGTTGATGGCGGAAGCGGTTTGCGGATCATCAACACCTATGGGACTCCATTTCCCACAGGAACACCTGACCTGGATAACTCCTATCTTCACGAGGCTGCTATGACCATTGCGTAGGTTCCGGGGTTGTCATCGCGATGCTCCTCTCCACGCAAGAAATCTGGCCAAGACAATAGCCAGGGACAAGCCAGTGAGTACTTTTGAATGTACTCGCAAACATTATAAACACATGTATAATATAACAAATGATAATCATGCTCTGAAATATTTCATGATCACAACGTTAGTAACGGAATAAAAATCCATGATTCACGCAAGCGGGTTATTCATTTACAACATGAATCTGCAATAAGAGAGTAGAAATAGAATGCACCGATCGGGTGTCTGAAGCGGCGCCTCGAAGGGATAATAATATAAAGCATGCCTCAGTCGGGCGTCTGAGCGACACCACATAAAAGGGCTTATAAATAAAAGATATAACAAGCATGCCACAGTCGGGCGTTTATGCAACACCACATAAAAGGATTATAAAGTAAATGAATAACAAGCATGCCACAGTCGGGCGTCTCTATGACACCACATAAAGGGCTTATAAAGTAAATGAACAACAAGCATGCCACAGTCGGGCGTCTCTGCGACACAACATAAAGGGCTTATACAGTAAATTAATAACAAGCATGCCATAGTCGGGCGTCTCTGTGACACCACATAAAGGGCTTATAAAGTAAATGAATAACAAGCATGCCACAATCAGGCGTCTCTGCGACACCACATAAAGGGCTTATATGAGAGTAATCACAGTGAACATCCAGGAGATAGAACCATCCCAAGGACACTCAATAAGTCAAATAATGTAAATGGTTAGTCCATAATAATAGTAATCATAATCATCATGAGTCACAAAACATGATCCATGTTCTGGTTTAGCAATCTATTCCTCTGAAGACCGATACTAAGGCCGACACTTGACCCATCCCAGACTGTAGTCCTTAACCATGGACACGGCTATTCGAATAGATATAATCTCTGCAGAGGGTGTACTCTTTACCCATGAGTAGCGGATTCCTTTAGTCCATTGGGACTAATTCCGTCTACAGTCTTTCAATTGAAAACACACCTGACTGCACACACCAGCCAAGCTTACCGGTGCCTGGATTCACCCACGACACCCGTTAAGCAAAACTCTAAGTGGGGAGGCTACAACCTCGAATAGCATGGGATCACAAAATTTATAACGCGCGTAAACTAGGGAAGCTACCTCCTTTGGCTCCAACCGAAAACACCCATGCCCCCGGACCAGGTGGCATGCCTACCGGATGCAACCGGTATCTTCCACCATGGCCTCTCTGTACGGTGTGTGCTAGGAAGGGGTTGACAACTTGCTGAACCGTATCCTACCTATGGCAGGGACGAGTGGTAGTACGAAATAAGTATGGGGGTTACTGGAACAAGACTCGATCTATGGTCGATTTAGGAGGTTAAAGCATTTCCTGCATGATAAGCATAAGGAATATATTTCACACCAATCAGATAGAATCACCATTCATCATACCTCACCATGCCTTACCGGACGCAACCGTCTCGACGAGGAACTAGGGACAAAATTTGAGAGACAACAGAAAAAGAATCAAATCAATTGGACTTATATTTAAAAAGTTATAGCCAGTCAAAGTTCAGTCAAAACTCTGTTTTTAATTAAAACATAAAAAGAAAACGGTTCGAGTGAGAATACGTTTTCGGGGCAGAGAGGACATACTCTAGGTTTTATGCTTTCACTTAAACCACGCGGGCCGGCTCGGGGTCACTGACAGTGGGTCCCTTGGGCCCACTGGTCAGGTTTGACCAGTCGCCCGCGCCTCCTTCTCCTCTGTCCGAGCGGCGCCGGGGCTCCGGCAATCGCCGTCGACGAACCGCGGCTCCCCATGGGGTTCCGAGGGCAGGGATGGATCCGCCAGTCCGGGCGGTCCTCCCAGTGGTTGCTAGGTTGGTGGGGGTGGAGGGAGTCACCGGCGGCGAGCGCCGCGGCGGAGGTGGCTTCGGGAGGATTTGGGGGTTTGGGCTACAGTGGTTCTCGGTCGAGTCCGAGGCATTGGGTGGCTCCGCACGGTCGAGGGGAGTCGGACGGTGGCGTTGGAAGGGCAGGGGAGGCTCTACTTGCGACGCACGGCACCGGAGTGTGGCGGCGGCCGAACTAACCAGAGATGGGGAAGTCGGCCTTCCTCCATCGATTGCCGGCTAAGGGAGCTCTAGGGGGATGGCTTGAGGTTGCATGAGGGCCTAGACGAGCACGGGGTTCCTTTTTATAGGCGGCCGAGGTCGGTTCCGCGGTGACCGTGGATAGGAACGGCGAACCACCGTTCTGTAGCTTGCAGCGCGACGTGTCGAGGCTGGGGATGGCGGCAGTGGCTAGCAGACGAGCGGGCACTGCTTCAGGGGCGAGCTGGCGAGCAAGAGTGGCTCGGGCGGCGCCGTCCATGGCAGGAGCCTGCTGTGGCCGGCCGCTAGCTGCCATGGCCGACCTGACGGCGACGCTGTGGGGCTCCAGGGGCGGCCTGGAGGGTTCTGGTGAGCGGGCGAGGCCGGGGCTACGGCCCTGCGGGCGAGCAAAGGCCAGAGGCACGACGCGGCGGCTCGGCTGCGCGCGCATGCAAAACGTGCGCTCTGGGCGCGCCCAGAGCACGCATGCTACTCGTTCAGCAAAATGCCAAGGCATGCCAGGGGGCTCCAATCCACATGAGGTTTAGCAGGGTGGGGCTATAGACTAAGGTAGACCCATGAGACATGCTGGTTAGGCAAAGGAAGCAGGTCCAATGTGCAAACTAAAAACTATGTCAAAACTGACCATGCACACAAGGTGCTTGACAGAATGCCAAGGGCATCTAGGCAACTCTTGGGGTGGCCAAAAACTCCAGATGTAGTCTCTTTGGATGATAAAGAGGGTGGCAAGGTTAGTTGGGCAAAACCAGAAACTTGTTAGTGCAAGTTCTTGAGAAAACCAAATCTGGACAGAAAGAAAAGGGCATTATTGCATGTACATAAAATCCTCCAATGGGCCCAATCTCCTGAACTTAAGGGTTTGGTAAAGTGGTCTCTAAGCAGGAGAAAGATCATGGGCACTAGAGCAAAACAAAATAGGGTTGCAGTAGAAAACACCCAATTGGACCAGAGAGCAAAAGAGGATGATTTGCTCAAATTTTTCAAAGAACACCAGTGGGTTTTTGCAAAAAATTGAATTATACACTACTACTAACATCCCCTAATTTTGCTGGAAGCTTTAAATAAATATTTAAATAGGTTGTAGTGCAATTTTATAAACTGGACCAGGTTTGAAAACTTGGGGTAGAGCTCAAAATTTCCAAATGACTAAAAGAGATTTTTGCATAAAAGTGATGTGGGAGAATCCCATGACATCTCCAAATTTTGGTGAAACTTATAACTAATTTTACCAAAGGGTTGTAGTGCAAAAGAGGCTCCAAAACTTATGAAAAATCCTTTAAAAAAATAAAGCTCAGGAAAAATAATTATGCAAATAAATCCACTGATAAAAGAAATGTTTTTCTTGAGAGGGTAAACAAGTCCAACAATATTTTTGAAAAGTTTTCACTTCGGGTGAAAACTCCACAATATCAAGGAAAAGGGTGGTTCTAAAATCAAAAGATAAATCCACAAAAATGAAAATTTAATTTCTTGGCAAAATTTTAATAAACAAATCATGGTTAAATTTTTTGGGGTGTTACATAAAACTTGCAACAATAAAGTAGAGGACGTCTAACTTGTTTTTGCAGGGCATGTTGTCATGTGATATGGTCAAGACATGATGCTATATTTTGTTGTATGAGATGATCATGTTTTGTAACCGAGTTAATGGCAACTGGCAGGAGCCATATGGTTGTCGCTTTATTGTATGCAATGCAATCGCCCTGTAATTGCTTCACTTTATCACTAAGCGGTAGCGATAGTCGTAGAAGGAATAGTTGGCGAGACGACAACGATGCTACGATGAAAATCAAGGTGTCGCGCCGGTGACGATGGTGATCATGATGGTGCTTCGGAGATGGAGATCACAAGCACAAGATGATGATGGCCATATCATATAATTTATATTGATTGCATGTGATGTTTATCTTTTATGCATCTTATTTTTCTTAGATCGACGGTAGCATTATAAGACGATCTCTCACTAAATTTCAAGGTACAAGTGTTCTCCCTGAGTGTGCACCGTTGCGAAAGTTCATCGTGCCGAGACACCACGTGATGATCGGGTGTGATAAGCTCTACATTCACATACAACGGGTGCAAGCCAGTTTTGCACATGCAGAATAATCGGGTTAAACTTGACGAGCCTAGCATATGCAGATATGGCCTCGGAACACTGGAGACTGAAAGGTCGAGCGTGAATCATATAGAAGATATGATCAACATATTGATGTTCACCATTGAAAACTACTCCTTCTCACGTGATGATCGGACATGGTTTAGTTGATATGGATCACGTGATCACTTAGATGATTAGAGGGATGTCTATCTAAGTGGGAGTTCTTTAATAATTTGATTAATTGAACCTTAATTTATCATGAACTTAGTTCCTAATAGTATTTTGCATGTCTATGTTGTTGTAGATAGATGGCTCGTGCTGTTGTTCCGTTGAATTTTAATGTGTTCCTTGAGAAAGCAAAGTTGAAACATGATGGTAGCAATTACACAGACTGGGTCCATAACTTGAGGATTATCCTCATTACTGCACAGAAGAATTACGTCCTGGAAGCACCGCTAAGTGCCAAACCTACTTCAGGAGCAACACCGGATGTTATGAACATCTAGCAGAGCAAAGCTGATGACTACTCGATAGTTCAATGTGCCATGCTTTACGGCTTAAAACCGGGACTTCAATGACGTTTTGAACGTCATGGAGCATATGAGATGTTCCAGGAGTTGAAGTTAATATTTCAAGCAAATTCCCGGATTGAGAGATATGAAGTCTCCAATAAGTTCTATAGCTGCAAAATGGAGGAGAATAGTTCTGTCAGTGAATATATACTCAAAATGTCTGGGTATCATAATCACTTGATTCAGCTGGGAGTTAATCTTCCTGTTGATAGTGTCATTGACAGAGTTCTTCAATCACTTCTACCAAGCTACAAGAGCTTTGTGATGAAGTATAACATGCAAGGGATGAATAAAAAAATTCCCGAGCTCTTCGCAATGCTAAAGGCTGCGGAGGTAGAAATCAAGAAGGAGCATAAAGTGTTGATGGTTAACAAGACCACCAGTTTCAAGAAAAAGGGTAAAGGGAAGAAGAAAGGGAACTTCAAGAAGAACGGAAAACAAGTTGCTGCTCAAGAGAAGAAACCCCAGTCTGGACCTAAGCTTGAGACTAAGTGCTTCTACTGCAAACAGACTGGTCACTAGAAGCGGAACTGCCCCATTTATTTGGCGGATAAGAAGGATGGCAAGGTGAACAAAGGTATATGTGATATACATGTTATTGATGTGTACCTTACTAATTCTCGCAGTAGTGCCTGGGTATTTGATACGGGTTCTGTTGCTAATATTTGCAACTCGAAACAGGGACTACGGATTAAGCGAAGATTGGCAAAGGACGAGGTGACGATGCGCATGGGAAATGGTTCCAAAGTCGATGTGATCGCAGTCGGCACGCTACCTCTACATCTACCTTCGCGATTAGTATTAGACCTGAATAATTGTTATTTGGTGCCAACGTTAAGCATGAACTTTATATCTAGATCTTGTTTGATGCGAGACGGTTATTCATTTAAATTAGAGAAAAATGGTTGTTCTATTTATATGAGTAATATCATTTATGGTCATGCACCCTTAAAGAGTGGTCTATTCTTTTTGAATCTCGATAGTGGAGATACACATATTCATAGTATTGAAGCTAAAAGATGCAGAGTTGATAATTATAGTGCAACTTATTTGTGGCACTACCGTTTAGGTCATATTGGTATAAAGCGCATGAAGAAACTCCATTCTGATGGACTTTTGGAATGACTTGATTATGAATCACTTCGTACTTGCGAACCGTGCCTCATGGGCAAGATGACTAAAACACCGTTCTCTGGAACTATGGAGCAAGCAACAGATTTATTGGTAATCATACATACTGATGTATGTGGTCCGATGAATATTGAGGCTCGCGGCGGGTATCGTTATTTTCTCACTTCACAGATGATTTGAGCAGATATGGGTATATATACTTGATGAAACATAAGTCTGAAACATTTGAAAAGTTCAAAGAATTTTAGAGTGAAGTGGAAAATTATCGTAACAAGAAAATAAAGTTTCTACGATCTGATCGTGGAGGAGAATATTTGAGTTACGAGTTTGGTCTTCATTTGAAACAATGCGGACTAGTTTCGCAACTCACGCCACCCGGAACATCATAGCGTAATGGTGTGTCCGAACATCGTAATCGTACTTTACTAGATATGGTGCGATCTATGATGTCTCTTACTGATTTACCGCTATCGTTTTGGGGTTATGCTTTAGAGACAGCTGCATTCACATTAAATAGGGCACCATCTAAATCCGTTGAGACGACTCCTTATGAATTGTGGTTTGGCAAGAAACCAAAGTTATCGTTTCTTAAAGTTTGGGGCTGCGATGCTTATGTGAAAAAGCATCAACCTGATAAGCTCGAACCCAAATCGGAGAAATGTGTCTTCATAGGATACCCAAAAGAGACAGTTGGGTACACCTTCTATCACAGATCCGAAGGCAAGACTTTTGTTGCTAAGAATGGATCCTTTCTAGAGAAGGAGTTTCTCTCGAAAGAAGTGAGTGGGAGGAAAGTAGAACTTGATGAGGTAACTGTACCTGCTCCCTTATTGGAAAGTAGTTCATCACAGAAACCGGTTTCTGTGACACCACCAATTAGTGAGGAAGCTAATGATGATGATCATGAAACTTTAGATCAAGTTACTACCGAACCTCGTAGGTCAACCAGACTAAGATCCGCACCAGAGTGGTACGGTAATCCTGTTCTGGAGGTCATGTTACTAGACCATGACGAACCTACGAACTATGAGGAAGCGATGATGAGCCCAAATCCCACAAAACGGCTTGAGGCCATGAAATCTGAGATGGGATCCATGTATGAGAACAAAGTGTGGACTTTGGTTGACTTGCCTGATGATCGGCAAGCCATCGAGAATAAATGGATCTTCAAGAAGAAGACAGACGCTGATGGTAATGTTACTGTCTACAAAGCTCGACTTGTTGCGAAAGGTTTTCGACAAGTTCAAGGAGTTGACTATGATGAGACCTTCTCACCCGTAGCGATGCTTAAGTCCGTCCGAATCAGGTTAGCTATTGCCGCATTTTATGATTATGAAATTTGGCAAATGGATGTAAAGACTGCATTCCTGAATGGATTTCTGGAAGAAGAGTTGTATATGATGCAACCTGAAGGTTTTATCGATCCAAAGGGTACTAACAAAGTGTGCAAACTCCACCGATCCATTTATGGACTGGTGCAAGCCTCTCGGAGTTGGAATAAATGTTTTGATAGTCTGATCAAAGCATATGGTTTTATATAGACTTTTGGAGAAGCCTGTATTTACAAGAAAGTGTGTGGGAGCTCTGTAGAATTTCTAATATTATATGTGGATGACATATTGTTGATTGGAAATGATATAGAATTTCTGGATAGCATAAAAGGATACTTGAATAAGAGTTTTTCAATGAAAGACCTCGGTGAAGCTGCTTACATATTGGGCATCAAGATCTATAGAGATAGATCAAGACGCTTAATTAGACTTTCACAAAGCACATACCTTGACAAAGTTTTGAAGAAGTTCAAAATGGATCAGGCAAAGAAAGGATTCTTTCCTGTGTTACAACGTGTGAAGTTGAGTAAGACTGAGTGTCCGACCACTTCAGAAGATAGAGAGAAAATGAAAGATGTTCCCTATGCTTCAGCCATAGGCTCTATCATGTATGCAATGCTGTGTTAATCAAAGTCCATACTTTGTTCTCATACATGGATCCCATCTCAGATTTCATGGCCTCAAGCTATTTCACGGAATTTGGGCATCATCGCTTCCTCATAGTTCGTAGGTTCGTCATGGTCTAGTAACATGACTTCCAGAAAGGATTACCGTACCACTCTGGTGCGGACCATACTCTGGTTATCCTACGAGGTTCGGTAGTAACTTGATCTCAAGTTTCATGATCATCATCATTAGCTTCCTCACTAATTGGTGTAGAGATCACTAGAACTGAATTATTTGATGAACAACTTTCCAATTCGGGAGAAGGTACAATTACCTCATCAAGTTCTACATTCCTCCCACTCACTTCTTTCGAGAGAAGCTTCTTCTGTAGAAATGATCCATTCTTAGCAACAAAGATATTGCCTTTCGGATCTGTGATAGAAGAGGTGTACCCAACAGTTTCCTTTTGGGTATCGTATGAAGACGCACTACTCCGATTTGGGTTCGAGCTTATCAGTTTGAAACTTTTTCACATAAGCATCGCAACCCCAAACTTTAAGAAATGACAGCTTTGGTTTCTTGCCAAACCATAGGTCATACGGTGTCATCTCAATGGATTTAGATGGTACCCTATTTAATGTGAATGCAGCTCTCTCTAATGCATAACCCCAAAACGATAGTGGTAAATCAGTAAGAGACATCATAGATCACACCATATCTAGTAAAGTGTGATTACGACGTTCGGACACACCATTACGCTGTGGTGTTCCAGGTGGCGTGAGTTGCGAAACTATTCCGCATTGTTTCAAATGAAGACCAAACTCGTAACTTAAATATTCTCCTCCATGATCAGATCGTAGAAACTTTATTTTCTTGTTATGATGATTTTCCACTTCACTCTAAAATTCTTTGAAATTTTCAAATGTTTCAGACTTATCTTTCATCAAGTAGATATACCCATATCTGCTCAAATCATCTGTGAAGGTGAGAAAATAACAATACCCGCCGCGAGCCTCAACACTCATCGGACCCCATACATCAGTATGTATTATTTCCAATAAGTCAGTTGCTTTCTCCATTGTTCCGGAGAATGGAGTCTTAGTCATCTTGCCCATGAGGCATGGTTCGCAAGCATCAAGTGATTCCAAAAGCCCACCAGCATGGAGTTCTTCATGTGCTTTACACCAATATGACTTAAACGGCACTGCCACAAATAAGTTGCACTATCATTATTAACTTTGCATCTTTTGGCTTCAATATTATAAATATGTGTATCACTACGATCGAGATTCAATAAACCATTCACCTTGGGTGTATGACCACAGAAGGTTTTATTCATGTAAACATAATAACAATTATTCTGTGACTTAAATGAATAACCGTATTGCAATAAACATGATCCAATCATATTATGCTCAACGCAAACACCAAATAACATTTATTTTACGTTCAACACTAATCCCGATGGTCAAGAGAGTGTGCGATGGTGATCTGATACGTCTCCAATGTATCTATAATTTTTTAATGCTCCATGCTATATTATCTACTATTTTGGACATTATTGGGATTTATTATCCACTTTTATATTATTTTTGGGACTAATCTATTAACCGGAGGCCCAGCCCAGAATTGCTTTTTTTGCCTATTTCAGAGTTCAGCAAAAAAGGAATATCAAACGGAGTCCAAACAGAATGAAACCTTCGGGAACGTGATTTTCGGAACGAATATGATCCAGGAGACATGGACCCTACGTCAAGAAATAAAGGAGTAAGCCACGAGGTAGGGGGCGCTCCTATCCCCTAGGTGCGCCCTCCACCCTCGTGGGCCCCCTGTTCCTCCACCGACGTACTCCTTCCTCCTATATATACCTACATACCCCCAAAACGATCAGAAACGGAGCCAAAAACCTAACTCTACCGCCGCAACCTTCTGTATCCACGAGATCCCATCTTGGGGCCTATTCCGGAGCTCCGCCGGAGGGGGCATCCATCATGGAGGGCTTCTACATCAACACCATAGCCCCTCCGATGAAGTGTGAGTAGTTTACCTCAGACCTTCGGGTCCATAGTTATTAGCTAGATGGCTTCT
>NW_028260082.1:0-28138 GCF_056163025.1 Triticum urartu | reverse complement strand
TAAATTAAATAAAGTATTGATATAATTGGAATTGTGGAAGCAAATACCAATTTACTAAAAAAAGAAAAAAGTATCTAATCGAAATCGAAAGAATTTTTTTTTTAAGATTAAACAAAAGGGTTCGCAAATAAAAGCGCTAGTGCCACAACTAGTCCATAAATTGTTAAAGCTTCCATAAAAGCTAGACTAAGCAATAAAGTACCTCGTATTTTACCTTCTGCTTCTGGCTGTCTCGCAATACCTTCTACAGCTTGTCCTGCAGCAGTACCTTGACCAACTCCAGGTCCAATAGAAGCAAGCCCTACGGCCAATCCAGCAGCAATAACAGAAGCAGCAGCAATTAGTGGATTCATGGTGAGTAGTTCCTCGTGTCAAAAAAAAGAAATGGTTAAGGATACAATCAACCAATAAATTCTTACTTCTAAGCTCTATTGGGGAGAAGTAAAGTAACTAAAAAGTACAAATTGAAATCAAATTGAAATGATAATGTGAATTGTCCGAACTACATAGAAGGGAATTCCATATCCATATATCGGATTAGATAATGAATCTAACCTAGGAATATATAATATAATATCCTATATATATACATTTGTTTCTTCTATTTTGTTTGCATATTTTCTCATTTTCTATTGAATCGGATTCTAAAATCATTGCTTAAAGTGGAAACCTGCATAAAAGAGGACTCCACTTATAGACATTAAGGATATTATAGTATAGATCTAGCCTGACTCCACCCTCCTTAATGCATATATACTTTGAAAATTCCATAATATAGTCTATTCTATTCTCTCTCCTACAACTCTAGGCTATATATTCATACGCATTTCTAACTATTTTTTTGCAACCAAGCAGATTATCTGGAACCATGCATGAATTGAGCTAAGCTGCAAAAAAAAAAAATACTATTTCCAAAAAGAGTCAATTCAATGATGACCCTCCATGGATTCACCTATATAGGCTGCGGCTAATGTTGCAAAAATAAGAGCTTGAATACCGCTTGTAAATAATCCAAGAAACATGACCGGTATAGGGATTACTAAGGGGACTAAAGAAACAAGAACAACAACGACTAATTCATCCGCCAATATATTCCCGAAAAGTCGAAAGCTAAGCGATAATGGTTTTGTGAAATCTTCTAGGATGTTAATTGGTAAAAGGATTGGAGTTGGTTTAATATATTTCTCGAAATAGCTCAATCCTTTTTTGCTAAGACCAGCATAAAAATATGCCGCTGACGTGAGTAAAGCTAAAGCAACAGTAGTATTTATATCATTCGTGGGCGCTGCTAATTCCCCATGGGGTAACTCTATAATTTTCCAAGGTAAAAGAGCACCCGACCAATTCGAAACAAAAATAAAAAGGAACATAGTTCCAATAAAGGGAACCCAGGGACCATATTCTTCTCCAATCTGAGTTTTGCTCAAGTCTCGAATAAACTCAAGGACATATTCAAAAAAATTCTGACCGTCGGTCGGGATGGTTTGTGGATTCCGAACAGCTATGACAACTGAACCTAGCAAGATAGTAATTACGACCCAAGAAGTGATGAGTACTTGGGCATGAATTTGGAAACCTCCTATTTGCCAATAGAAGTGTTGGCCTACTTCTACACCCGATATATCGTATAACCCCTTGAGTGTTTTAATGGAACAAGGTATAATATTCATATTGTCCTCTGATAAAAATTGAACTTCAAAAAAGGAATTCTTTTGATTCAACCATCTCTTTCTCAACTCAGCAACTTGAAGTATTAATCTTATATTTAGGATACCAAGAAAGCACATCAGATCATAATATATATCAATACCCTCTAATATATATCAATATTCCCCTTCTTTTTTCTATGCAAAAAAAATTCTATGCAAAAAAAAAGATATAGTAAAGTAAGTGATTCCATAAATTTACGCAGTTGCCCAAGAATTCACTATATATTCTTAATCAACGATTTCTTATATAGAGAGAACGGCCCTCACAAATTGAAAATACTAATTTGTTAAGAATCAATCGAATTGAAGTCATAGTGTCATCGTTGGCTGGAATCGATATATTCGCGAGATCCGGGTCACAATTTGTATCGACTAAAGAAATAGTAGGAATCCCCAAAATGGCACATTCCCGAAGAGCTATATACTCTTTTTGCTGATCAAGGACGATCACAATGTCTGGCAATCTCGTCATATATTTGATCCCGCCGAGATACCTTTGCAAAGTAGATAATTTTCTCTTCAAGATTGCCACATCTCTTTTTGGGAGATGGTGGAATTTTCCCATTTTTTCTTCTGCTCTTAAGTCTCTAAATTGAGAAAGTCTAGTTTTCGTAATCGACCAATTCGTTAACATACCACTGAACCACTTTTTATTAACATAATGACAACGAGCCCTTATTGCAGCTGATGCTACTAAATCTGTTGCTCTTTTTTTGGTACCAACAATTAAGAAACTTTTTCCCTGACTTGCTGCATCAAAAACTAAATCACAAGCTTCTGATAAAAAACGAGCCGTTCTAGCGAGATTTATAATATGAGTACCTTTACGCTTTGCCGAAATGTAAGGGGCCATTTTAGGATTCCATTTCTTAATACCATGACCAAAATGAACTCCTGCTTCTATCATCTCTTTCAAATTAATGTTCCAATATCTTCTTGTCATTTTTTCCACACTTCCTTTTTTTTAATCCTACCATTCCATTACGGAATTTAGTTCTTTTTGAAGATTAAGAAAGATCCGAAATAGCTTGAAATAAATAATAATTGTTCCGAGAGAACCTTGTACTAAGATAAGAGTTGGCCATTGATACATGGTATAAACATAACCACCTTAATGAATTAACTGACTTGTTTTACTTATTAAAATAAAAATCTTAAAAATCTAAAATTTGACCTGTTAGTGTTCTAAGTTCAAAAGTCTAGTAAAGTAAAAAATATTTTTATGGGGGTTCTTATGTCTCATAAAAATTGTTTGTTACGTCAGAATCTGAAGAAACTAATTCTGTATGGAGAAACAAAAAATCTCTCATTTCCGACGCGAATAGATTTTTTTTTTTTATTTCGAAATAAAGGTTCTTGTCTTGTGGGGAACGATGCACAAATTTTTGGAATCCGGTACCAACAGGTATAATCCCCCCCAGAACTACGTTTTCTTTCAAGCCTTTCAACCAATCAATGCGACCTCGTAGGGCAGCTTTTGCTAAAACTCGAGCAGTTTCTTGAAAACTTGCTTCAGATATGAAACTTTGGGTATTCAGGGAAGCCCTTGTTATTCCCAATAAGATTGCCCGATAATAGATCGATTCATCCAAAGCTCGTCCTGCTCGTTCCGCTCGCAATAGTCCGATTAATTCCCCAGGCGAAAAAACATTAGACATTCCATCTTCGGAAACCCGCACTTTTGATGTTACTTGGCGTATAATAATCTCTATATGTCTATTATGGATCTGTACCCCTTGGGATCGATAAACCTTTTGGATTTTATTAACCAAAGAGATACGACTTTGGGCTATGGTTAGCTCAGCTCCAATCAAGAATCCCCAAGGGACCCCAAGAATTCTTGGTATACGCTCATTCCAATCCTCAATTCTCCTTTCGAGATTCGGGGATAATGAATCAATTGAACGCGCTTCAAAGATTTGTTCCACTTTTGGAAGACCTTGCGTTATGTCACTAGATCTCGATTTTTCATATATAAACGTAACTAACCTATCTCCCTTGTAAAGGATTTCTCCATAATGACCATTAACAGTTGCTCCTGTAGTGGCCAAATAAGGTTTAGCTGCTCTTATAACAAAGGAATTCATATTTACAATGAAAATTTGACCGGATTTTTTTATGTGCGATTTAAATAGACATACATTTTCACAAATAAATTGTCCAAGGTGAATTATTGCCAATGTCTCTTCCCAAGAATCATGATGGACAAAGTGACAATTCAAAAGGAATGGATCCAACATTATGTTACTATCGAAATTAGAAATCCTTTTATTTTCATCTATTAAAGAGTATTTAAGTTCTTGAAGTACTTGGAAGGTTTGTTTTAAATTGTCAACGAACAAATATTTTTTTAACAGGATTTTATTATGCGTTAGTAAATAGTAAGATGAAGAAAAATGCGATATACTAGCTACAATAGCGCCTAAGGGCCCAAAAATTTCTCGAATAGGAATTCTAGGATTCCATTCTTTTATCGCATTGGGATGTTTTGAATTCTTGAATAAACCAATTCGAGAACAGTTGGATGCCGACAAAATCATCAAAGAGTGGTATTCTTTATTTCGATTCAACAAAGTGCCAATAGCTTCTGGATGTTGGCTAAGTGATTCAATCTTCGCCTTGGAATAAAAAGAATTGATATTGGCGCGATCTAACCTATTATGGGGAATCGGTCCTGCACTTGTCCTACCATACCTTTTTCGTGTATACGAAATAGTGGACTTGACTAACTCAATTCTTAGGAAATCGCGAATAAGATCATTTGCTCTTACCTCAACAAGGGAAGCACCAGCCTTTTCTTTTTCTTCTTGTTCCCAATTCACTACTAAGCAAGTTCTAACAAATTGACTATTTGTGTGATAAATTCTTTGAGTTAACTTGCTATTTTCATGAGAAATAAAATTGACAAGTCGAATTTGGAGATTATTTTCTTCTTGCAAGAGATCCTGCGGGAAAAGTGTTGCTAAATTTCTTCCTTCGTCCATTTCATATGCCACTGTAGGGCGAACGGAAACAAAATACTTTTCCTTGCTCTTGAGAATTTTTTTCCGTTGAACATAGACCCAATTTTTCCTTTTTTTTGATTCCTTAGAATCTTTTTTTTGTCTTTCTGGCGGTATCAAACAGCCACCTAATATCTTATCCGCCTCTTCAGGAAAATGAATATCTCCGGAAAATATTTTGAGTTCCGTATGGCTTTTTTTTCTCTTCACTCGGACCAGTCCGCCTAGTCGACTTCTTGTATTTTTTGTGAGTTGTGTATTCACTCCAATAATACTATTGTCAAGTATCTTTAGGGATGAAGATCTCGGCAAGATATGAAGTTCTTGAAGAATGAAAAAAAACCGATCTACTTCTTTTTGGTATTTTAGACTAAATTCTTTTGTTCCTCGATGCTCAATCAAACCCTCTTTTTTTAAGATGGAATCTTCCTCTGGGCTCTCGTATTCGTCCTCTGAATCTTCTTCTGAGTCTTCCTCTAAAGTACCATATTTTTCCTCTGCGCTTTCCCCGGGGCTGCCATATTCGTCTTCTGAGTCTTCCTCTAGAGTTCCATATTCGTCCTCTTGGGTCCTATATTTGCTCTCTGGGCTCCCATATTCCTCTTCTGAGTCTTTCTCTAAAGTCCTATATTCGTTCTCTGGGTTCCCATATTCGTTTTCTGGGCTCCCATATTCGTCTTCTAGGGTTTCATATTCGTATTCGTCTTCTAGGATTCCATATTTAGATTCTTCTAGGGTTTCATATTCATATTCGTCCTCTCGGGTCCTGTATTCGTCTTCTAGGGTCTCATATTCCTCTTCTGAGTCTTCCGCTCGAGTCCTATATTCTTCTTCTAGGGTCCTATATCTAAATTTAACAATTCCTGAACCCTTTTTATCTTTTCTGTATCGGGGATCGTCAAAATAAGCAAAAATAGTATTTCTACGTAAAACACCCATAAGGGGGATTTCAATCGAAATCCCAAAACAGGATATTAGTTCTTTCTCTTGTTCTTGATGATATTGTAATGGAATGACGAACCTATTTCTTCGCTTTTTCGCCAACAAATCTGAATTATCTTGAAAAATAGAAGGATAGATAAAATTCCAATGGCCATTGGACATGATTCGATCCGACGTTGAATAATCAAGAATTTCCCTATCTTTTTTACCATAAGTATTCATTTGATCTTGATCCTTGTGGAGTGAAAAAGACGCTATACTGGATCTGCACATACTTACTGACAATATCCATAAATGGCTTGTTTTTGGTAATCGGCGAAGATTACCATATTGATATTCGGGCGCATGGTAAACATCAGTACTCCAGTGCATTTCGCCGTCTGATTCAGAATAAATATGCTTTTGTACCCTTTCTTTAAAATGTAAAGTGGACGTTCCGGCACGAATCTCCGCAATTACTTGTTCGGATTTTACATATTGATCATTTTGCACTAGAATCAAGCTTTTTGAGGGAATATTCACACTATATAGAATATCTTGACTCTGAATAGTTACATGCAAGTCTATATAACATAGAAAAGCAGGCTGCCCATGACGGGTACGTGTGGGGTGAACCAAATTCTCATTGAATTTTATTTTTCCATTCGAAGGGGATCGTACAAGGTCGGCAGTACCCCCTGTGAATACTCCGCCAGTATGAAAAGTTCTTAATGTTAGTTGAGTCCCTGGCTCCCCAATTGATTGACCTGCAATAATACCTACGGCTTCTCCCAATTCGACCAGATCACTATGAGTAGGACTCCGGCCATAGCATAATTGACAGATCCAAGAAGTGCTTCGGCAAGTAAAGGGGGTTCTAATATATATTGGTTGTGCTCGAAATGGTTGTGCTCGAAAGGCAGTTATGAATCGATTGACTAATCCAATTCCAATATCTTGATTTCGCGCGGCAATGCATCGTGAACCGATATATATATCGTCTGCTAATACACGACCAATTAGTGTTTGGACAAAAAGTTTTTCCGTCATCCCATTTTGAGGACTTACAGAAATACCTCGGATAGTACCACAATCTCTTCTACGCACAATAATATGTTGAACTACTTCAACAAGTCTACGTGTAAGATATCCAGCATCTGCTGTTCGCACAGCAGTATCTACAACCCCTTTGCGGGCTCCATAGCAGGAAATTATATATTCTGTCAAAGAAAGTCCCTCGCGTAAATTGCTTTGAATAGGTAAATCAATCATTTGTCCTTGAGGGTCCGACATTAATCCTCTCATACCTACTAATTGGTGTACTTGAGATGCATTTCCTCTGGCTCCTGAAAAAGACATTAGATAGACTGGATTAGAAGGATCCGTTATCCGAAAATTTGAATTCATTTCTTGTTTCAAATATTCACTTGTCGCATACCATATCTCAACAGATTGGCGTAATTTTTCTACCGCGTGTACAGCCCCATAATAATAGTGTTTCTCCAAAAGAAAACTCTGTTGTTCCGCGTCTTGGACTAACCATCCCTTAGAGGGTATTGTTAAAAGATCCTCGATTCCTAACGAAATCGATGTAGTAGTGGCTTGATGGAAGCCCAGAGTCTTTAGTTGATCCAGTATATGGGATGTATATCCCATTCCAAAATGATCTATTAATCTGCTAATAAGTCGTTTCATACCAGTTCCGTCTATCTCTTTATTATGAAAGACCAGATTGGCCCGTTCCGCCATACATAAGTACCCCCTTTTCGGCTGAGTAGGATTCGACAATTGCTGAGTAGGATTCGACAATGGGCCTGAGTCAGTGATTCGAAAATTTAATTAACTTAATTGCCTCAATCTCAATCTGGATTCGCGTGGCAAATAATGATGATACTAGGGAAATCGGAATGCCCCCCGAAAGGGGAGGGGCATCGCCGAATCTAACTTTCTTGTTTAGGTAGTGTATGAATAGGCCTGACTAAATCCTTGTATGGCTTCCTCTATTTCTCTATAAAAAGAAATATGACCAAGAGTGGTTCGAATGTATATCGAACGAATTTCTTTTTTTCTATTTCCCATTATTAGATAGTGGGCATAAATCTCATGATAAGTCCCCAAAGATTCATATTGAACTTCAATCGGAACTTCTCTTGACCCAATGACGCGTTGATCCAGGTTCCATCGTAGCCACAAGGGACTATCTAAACTGATTAGTTTTTGTCTATAAGCTCCCAGTGCATCATAAGAACTAGAAAAATGGGGTTCTTTATCTTTCCTATATTTAAAATTATTATTATTATTGTAATTTACTTTTAGATTTGGGTAGTTTCTGCAACTATTATATCTATTTGCACAAATACCTCGACGCTTTCCAATCGTTAATACATAAAGCCCGATAAGCATGTCTTGGGTTGGTACGCAAATAGGATCCCCAATAGCGGGAGATAAGAGATTCATATGAGAAAACATAAGTAAACGGGCTTCTGCCTGAGCTTCCAAGGATAAAGGTAGATGAACAGCCATTTGATCTCCATCAAAGTCCGCATTGAAACCCTTACACACTAATGGGTGTAAAGAAATAGTACGCCCCTCTACTAAAGTGGGTTGAAAGGCCTGTATGCCTAATCTATGCAGGGTAGGTGCTCTATTTAACAGTACAGGATGTCCCCGCATAACTTCTTGAAGTATTTCCCATACAATGGGTTCTTTTTCCCAAATTTTCCTTTTAGCAATCCTTACATTAGAAGTGGCGCGTTTCGTGATTAAATCGCGAATTACAAATAGCTGAAAAAGCTTTATTGCTATCTCTAGAGGTAATCCACATTGATGTAATGAAAGCGAAGGACCCACAACAATGACAGAACGCCCCGAGTAATCGACCCGTTTCCCAAGCAGAGTCTCGCGAAACCTTCCCTCTTTACCTTCAATTACATCTGAAAGTGATTTGTATACTTTATTGTGACCATCCCTCGTCGGTTGCCCGCGGGACCCACTATCAAGAAGTGTATCCACGGCTTCTTGTACCAATTTTTCCTGGCACATTACTAAATCTGCTGGCGCTAATTCACTTCTTTTTAATAGATAGGCAAGATTGTTGTTCCGACGGATAACTCTCTTATAAAGTTCATTAATGTCTGAAGTCACTACTTTATCTCCAGACCTATAAACAATAGGTCTCAATTCGGGAGGAAGAACCGGTAATAAGCACAAAACCATCCATTCTGGTTCTACATTTGTTTGAATAAAATGTTTCGCCAATTGCATGCGTCTAATCAAAAAAACTTTTCTTATTCGTCTTTTTCTATCTTCCCACTCATCTCCACTATACCCCTCGTCTTCTAATTCCTTCCATTCGACCAAAGAATTCTCTATAATAATTCGCAAATCCAAATCTGCTAATTGTTCTCTAATAGCACCTGCTCCTGTCGCAATTTCCCGATTTCGAAATGTTGCAAAGCCTGGGGTAGAAAAAAAGGGAGAAATGCTGTGGTTACAGGATGCAATTTCCTCTTCGAATAAACCTCGTAATCGTAAAAAAGTGGGTTTTTTAGTGCTGGGCCTAGCAAAAGAGAAATCGCCGTATACTAGGCCCTCCAACTTCTTAAGAGGTTTATCTAAAAGATTCGCGATATAACTAGGAAGACCTTTCAAATACCACACATGAGTCACGGGACATGCGAGTTTGATGTATCCCATTTGATATCTTCGTATCCGAGAATCCACAAATTCGACCCCGCATTTTTGGCAAAATCTTTCGTCTTCGTTTTCAGCTCCGCTCGCTCGAGAATTGCCACAAGCGCAAATCCCGCTTTTTATGGGTCCAAAGATTCTTTCGCAAAACAATCCATCTTTTTCTGGTTTATCGGTTTTATAATGAAAAGTAGAGGGCCTTGTGACTTCGCCAACGACTTCTCCATTAGGTAGGTTTTTGTTAGCCCAAGCCTTTATTTGTTGAGGGGAAACGAGTCCAATTTGAAGTTGTTGATGTTTATATTGGTCAATCATAAAATAGAAATAAGAAAAGAATTTATATTTATTCCGATCAAACTTCCTCCCTATTAACCTGGAAGTTCTTTTCAGATACAAGGAAATGATTCAGTTCTAGAGCCAAAGATCGTAGTTCTCGAACGAGCACTCGAAAAGATTCTGGAGGATCCTCATGATTAGGTATTCTTTTTCCCCAGATCGTAGCATTAAGTATTTCTTGGCGAGCTATAAGATGGTCAGATTTATAAGTAAGTATCTCTTGTAAAATATGAGCAACACCAAATCCTTCTAAAGCCCAAACTTCCATTTCTCCTACTCGTTGTCCCCCTTGCTTGGCTCTTCCTCTAACCGGTTGTTGTGTAACAAGTGAGTAGGGCCCAGTAGAACGCCCATGAATTTTCTCATCAACTTGATGAATTAATTTTAAGATATAGGACTTCCCTATTAGAACAGGTTGCTCAAAGGGGTCGCCTGTTCTTCCATCAAATATTCTGCTTTTTCCCGGGTACTCGGGTTCAAATACCCATGGATTTTTTGTTTCTTTACTGGCTTCATATAATTCTGAAAACACAAGTTTTCTTGAAGCCTCTTGCTCATATCTCTCATCAAAGGGTGCTATTCTATAATGTTTCTTTAGCAGATCCCCCGCTAATCCGAGCGAGCTTTCAAATATTTGTCCCACATTCATTCGGGAGGGTACTCCTAAGGGATTGAAGACCATATCAACGGGTGTTCCATCTTGCAAATAGGGCATATCTTGCCTAGGCAAAATTTTGGAAATGATCCCTTTATTCCCATGTCTTCCGGCTACTTTATCCCCAACTTTGATTTCACGTTTCTGTAAAATATATACACGAACCATTATGTCGAGCGGGTCCCTTTGGATCCATTTCACATCGATAACGCGCCCTCTTCCACCTATAGGTAATTTCAGAGAAGTTTCTTTTGAAGTGGAAACCTCAAGGCCAAATATGGCCCGTAATAATCCAGCTTCCGCGATATAAGATGATTCGCTCGCTATCTGAGGCGTTAATTTACCTACTAAAATATCACCAGTTTCTACCCAGGATCCCAACCTAACAACTCCATTTCTGTCCAAATTGCGGAGTAAATGTTCTTCTAGATGTGGTATTTCTTTAGTGATTTTTTCAGCGGAGCCCTGGCTTGTCGTATCCGTCTGAATTTCATATTTCCGGATGTGAAAAGAGGTATAAATATCTTCATATACCAAACGTTCGCTAATTAGTACTGCGTCTTCAAAATTGTAACCTTCCCATGGCATATAAGCTACTAATACGTTTTTTCCTAAAGCAAGTTCGCCCCCAATTGTAGCAGCTCCTTCTGCTAAAATTTGTCCTTTTTTAATGGATTTACCCCGTGGAACCCGGGGTTTTTGGTGCATACAAGTATTTTTGTTAGAGCGACGGTGGTTAACTAAAGGAATACTTATAGTCTTCCCACTACTTGATAAAAGTATCTTATGACTATCAGTAGAAATGATCTTTCCCTCGCGTTCGGCTATAATGGAAACCCTCGAATCTAGAGCTGTTTGGCGTTCCAATCCAGTTCCAACAATGCATTTCTCGGACCGAGAAAGCGGAACTGCTTGGCGCTGCATATTAGAACTCATTAAAGCCCGATTCGCATCATTGTGCTCAATAAAAGGAATGAGAGAACCCCCAATAGAAAAATATTGGAAAGGAAAAATACTTCTAACATGAATCTGTTCCCATGCAATAGTCAAGAATTCTTGACGGTATCTAGCCGGAACAACCTGTTCTTCCTGAATACCTTGATTCAAGGACAAAGAATTTCCTGCTGCTATCATATAATATTCATCTCTATTTGGTGATAGATAAACCACCTGTCTCTTTTTTTTCTTTTGCTTTCTCAGCAGATATTTCATAAAACGGACTCTCTATGGATCCCCACAAGTGATCAATTCTCGCATGAATTGTTAAGGATCCAGTAAGTCCAACATTGATTCCTTCAGACGTGTCAATTGGACAAATACGCCCATAGTGACTCGGATGAATATCTCGGCTCCGAAAACTTGCGGTTCTCCCCGTCAACCCTCCAGGACCTAAACAACTCACTTTTCGCCCATGAACAGTTTGTGTCAATGGATTCGTTTGATCAAAAACTTGAGATAACGGGTATGTGCCAAAAAAGGTCTCATAAGTAGTTATTAATAAAATTGAAGTTGAAGTTGGAGTTACCAAAGTTTGGGGAGTCGGTTTCGATTGACGTATGAATACTCTACGAATAGTTTTTTGAACTGCATGTTGTAAACGACCAAGAGCCAATCCGAATTGATCTTGTAACAGATCCGCAACCGAACGAATACGTTTATTTTTCAAGTGATTCATATCGTCATCGTCAAGTATACCCGTTCCAAATTTCATTCCAATCAAATGATCCGTAGCGGCCAATACATCTCGTGGTAACAAGAATGTATTGTTCTGAGGAATATCAAGATTAAGTCTCCGATTCATATTTCGTCGACCAATCCTTCCTAATTCACATTTTTGTTGAAAAAATTTCTTTTGTAATTCCTCGCATAAGGACTCCGAAAATACCAGGTCCCCACCTACACAAGCAAATTGTTGATAAAACTCCAAAATAGCTTTTTCTTTTGACTCAATCCTCTTCTTCTCTTTAGCATTCGGGAAAGACAAGAAAATTTCAGGGTAGGAAACATTATCCAGAATTTCTCTTAGATTCGAACCCATAGCTGATGATAGAACTAGAATAGATATCTTTTGTTTTCTACTCACGCGAGCCCATATCCTTTCTTTTTTATCAATTGCTAATTCCGATCTCCCCCCCCAATCTGATATTATAGTGCCAGTGTAGATAGAAATTCCCTTATGATCTAATTCCGAGCGGTAGTAAATACCAGGACTTAGCAATATTTGATTGATCACAATTCGGTATATTCCATTTATAATAAAGGTTCCTAAGGAATTCATTATAGGAATGTTTCCGATAGAAATGGTTTGCTTTTGCACATCGAAACCAAAAATTAATCTCGCAGATACATATAATTCGGAAGAATAGGTGAGTGATTCATACACAGCATCTCTTTCTTTTATCGAGGGTTCTAGCAGTTGATATCCTTTCGCAAATAATTGAAATGCAATTTCGTGATCTGGATCTTTAATTGTTGGAAACTTGTCAAGTTCTTCTGCCAAGGCTTGATTAATGAACCTACAAAATCCCTCGAATTGGATCTGACTAAATCCGGGTATTGTGGACATTCCCTCGTTTCCATTCCGGAGCATCTTAATCTTAAGTTTCCTGTTTATCAAAGAAAAATTCCATTATCAGCTCACTCTTCATCAATCCCTATGGATCGATCTAGCAATCATGGAATCTATATTCTGTTTACTGAATCACATGAAATTCTAGGGAACTCCACATACGTATTTCATATATGTATTTCATACATATGAATAGAGACCATTTGGACGAAAGTTCGAGTTTGCCAGGGGTACAAATGAAATGAAAATGAATTGATAAAACATTCCTACAAAAAAAATTCTGCCACTTATACTTTATGTTATGATATTCTAATCAGATTGGATGGCAAAGATTTCTCATTTTATCTCCTTTCTATGAATGTAATAAAGCCGTAATATAATATACTAGAAAGTTTGACTTTACTTCGATTTAGAATAGCGTGCTTACTTTAATTTCTCAAAATAATTTGAGGGTTCTTTTTTATTTCGGATCGGAGTAGTATAATTGCTAGAAAATTCAGTATTTCATTGTGGAATTCTAAAATAAAGTAAGTCCCTTTTTTAAGTACATGCCAATCTAGTTATCCACCTCTCCCCATATCCATGCTTTTCTTTTATCGTAATTTCACTTGGGTACGCCAAGATAGTCAGGTTATACTCTATATCAGAGCAAATTTCCTTTTTTTATTCAAGATATTTAATTTAATACTTTGAAAAATTAAAGCATGATTCCCCATAGAGATATGTACATAAAGGGGATCTTTGGATAATAATGCTGTTCGGACCTAAAGTTTACCTATACACGGATTAAGCATAAAGCCATAATATTTTATTATGCCATTGAAGGGGGGGGAGATAATACCGATTTAAGAGTAGTTCACTACTGCAATAAAAAAAAGAGAATTCTAGTTAACGGTTCCAATTTATTCTGAATTTTGCAGCCTGTGAATAGAAATCCACTTTTTCTTCTTTTTCATCTCAATAGAAAGAAATGGGAAGTTTTATTGTGTTAACAATGTATGTTTTAAGATAGAATCTATCGAGGAGAATAATAGAAACTGGATCAAAAAAAGCAGGAATAGATTTTTTGAAAAAGATTGGAAAAAAGTAAGTAGAATTATATTCAAAATAAAAGGGGCTTTTCGTAAGAAAACGTGGATGAATACTTGCTGTTTTCTAGATTTTTGATCGGATTTTTTGGCGGCATGGCCAAGCGGTAAGGCAGGGGACTGCAAATCCTTTATCCCCAGTTCAAATCTGGGTGCCGCCTGATCAATAAAATACTTAGGTTTTTTTTATAGTGCTGATCGAATTCGATAAATTTTTACTTCGCATAAGTTCGGGCAAGAGAGTAACTGGGCCTGCCGATACTGGGTTTAGAGAAACCATACCATAGTTCTATCCTCAAACTAGGGTTAGGGTTTGTTTTGACGGTAGTGGCCAAAATGGTTATCAATAGGGGTGAGGTAGTGTTTCCTTATTCTTTTATTATATGAATTTGAATTGGTTCTTAATTGAGATTCGATTTGATAATTTTAAAATACGAGGATAAGATGTCAGAAATCTTGGTATCCAAAGAAAGGTCCCTAAGGGGCATTCTTTTTTTTTTTCAATCTAAGATTCAAGAAGGGACTCCACGAAAGAATATCAAGACTTACTAATTATTATACATTTTTTTATCGTACATCTTATGTTACCTACATACACTAAAGTAAGGACTACTTAATTCTAACGAGAATCAGATTAAATAGGTCGATCAAAAATCAATTTAGGAGTTGTATTATGGATAAAATCTCTTCATTCTTTCATAGAATGATACAAAGCAAGGCTGCAGGGTTTAGGTCAAAAATAAACATTAGGTAAGGTAGGTATCCAATAAATATTTATCTATCGATAATTTTATGGTATATTCGGGCGTCCTTTGCTTAAAAAAAAAAAAAAGAGTAACAAAAGGAATAAAAAATCTTCCTATTCCCGCTTCTTCTATTCAGGACATCATTCCCGTACTCTTTCTTTTTTAAGGAAAAAAGGGCTATAGTATCTCGTATTTTTAATGCTCTCTAATTCTACCAGAATTCCTATAAGAATTTGTTAGGAGTAAATTCCTTGAACTGATTGATCCATGGCCTTAGGGCGGAATCCCTTTTTGACTCTGTACCCTTGATTCCACTATGATTATTGATCAATAGTAGAATAATCCCTTCATAGAAATAGGAGACATAATTTAGATGGATATAGTAAGTCTCGCTTGGGCTGCTTTAATGGTAGTCTTTACATTTTCTCTTTCACTAGTAGTATGGGGAAGGAGTGGACTCTAGGGATACTACTAATTGATTAAGTAATCAAATTGTTGTATCAATTCTTTTCTTTAATGGATCATTTTGCATTAATCATTTTGTCAAACGTTATTCTTTAATCTTTTTCTTTAGTTTTGTTTCACTCCTGTAAGAAACTCTTGTATTGTAAGTTGTAATGTAAGAAAGAGCCATTATACCAATTCAGAATTTCTACTAGAAATGACGAATGGTTAAAAAAAGTTCTATACATAAGAAAATTAGACTTTCTTCCACGGAACTATTCACGGCATATCACACATTTTCCATTTCCTTTTACTTTTTACTATAGTCTATTCTTCATATTATTTTTCTTTCCTTCCATGGATTCTTTGGTCAAGAATTGTCTTAGATTTTTTTATTTTGACCTGATTGAAATTAAGTGGATGCAATGAAAAAAGAAATTGAATTAGACTACTTAACTATTTCAATCTACTAATCTATTCTATGTAGATTCAAAGATAATATAATAGAAAGAATCTAAAGTGTCGTAGAAAAAACTATATGTAGTTCTTTCTACCACACTTTAAGATTCCAACCAGATCCTTTCATTTAAGACTTGGATTTTTTTTATTTAATCCCTTTTTAATTTCTTCAATGATTAATTGGAATTCCAATTAATTATTTTGGCTGACTGTTTTTACATAAATAATAAGTAAAAAAGAAGTAGGAACTAGAATGAACAGTGCAGTAGCAATAAATGCGAGAATATTGACTTCCATAACCTCTTTATTTTTTATTTTCACAATAACTCGGGATGTAATCCCATGGAGAGGAAAAAGGGGTATCTTGTAAATTCAAGGGTAGGGCTTGCATTCTGATAATACTGAATCAATTCAATATTATGAATATCGGATCTATCAAATCAATTCATGGATGAGAGTTATATTTCACGGATGAGAGTTATATAGTATAACATAGGAAGATCCTCTATCCACACTAAGACCAAAATGGGTTTTTTGATTGGATTAGGAATTCCCTCTTTTTTAATCCTTTTCTACTTTTTCTTTTCTATATCTCTAACCCACGAGCTTTCTTAATCTTATACTTTCTTAATCTTATACAATTTCCCTTCCTTTTTCTTATAGTTATACATACAATTATGTATGTATTATATGACCAACTTTCACTTTCTATGGGTCACATAGACATCCAAATAAGCAGTAGAAGTGAGATGGGGAAAAGAGGTCTGAAATAAAAAGGGAATACGATTTATGTATGGATTCCGGTAAAATACCGGTACTCTATTCCATAAGAGTGGAATAGGAAATTAAGATGAGGATGGTATCATCATAAAGAAAGATAGAGTAATATAATATCCTAAATTCTACTAATCCACATATCGTATGTGTGTCTTTCTTTATCGATTGGGAGTAGTGAAAAAAAAATTCCTATATGCCCTCCCTCCCTCTTTAATGAGAGATGCAAAATAAAAAAGTGAAGTAAGGGTGCCCTGTGGGTATTTGATCTTGCTCCCTGCCCCTTTTTTTCATGGAAAAAGGAAATATCAATTTCTCCATTCATTGAACCCTAGTTCGGGACTGACGGGGCTCGAACCCGCAGCTTCCGCCTTGACAGGGCGGTGCTCTGACCAATTGAACTACAATCCCCGCGGGGTGTATGGCATACCCATTCTTAAATAGAACCATAAGAAGATTCGATTCGTCTTTCGTACTCTAAGAAATAGACGAATCATATACTACATACCCACATATTATATTATACGTGGGTATAGTGAGAGTGACATAACTAGTATGTCGTGATTTTTTATCACTAAAAATGGATAATAATCCAGCCTTCAATAAGAAAAACTCTTTTGTTTGTAAGAAAGGAATGAGAGAGATATGGATTAGAAAAAAAAATTTCCCTTTTTTCTTTATCTTTTATTTCTATAGATCAGACATTTTATTTTATGGAAGAAAAACAAAAGGATTTAGTTCATACTCACGAAGCCCTAGATTTTTGGTTTGGGCCGAGCTGGATTTGAACCAGCGTAGACATTGTCAACGAATTTACAGTCCGTCCCCATTAACCACTCGGGCATCGACCCAGGAAGAATTTATTCTAGGGTTTTTGCTAATCTATGATTAACCTCCTTTCATAATACTCCCTACCCCCAGGGGAAGTCGAATCCCCGCTGCCTCCTTGAAAGAGAGATGTCCTGAACCACTAGACGATAGGGGCATCACTAGACGATAGGGCCATATACAACCGCTCGTGATTATACTATAATCATAGTATGAGCAGTTTTTTGGAATTGTCAATATACTCGAAAAGTATAAATAGATCCAAAGCAAAGAGTTTTTCCAACTTTTCTGTTATGTTTTCATCTAGGATTTTTTTTAGTTGATCGTTATAGATTAATTCTCCGTGCTTCATTTAGTGTTCATACCAAAAATGCATCCATCCCGCACTAAGTCATAAAATTCTCTAAAAATATAGAGAAAGTTTCAAAAACAAAGAAAAAAAGTGAATCAATTTAGTAGAAAAGTACTCTATCAGATTCGAACCAACGACTTACGTCTTAGCACGAGATTACTCTACCACTAATTTAAAAAGCCCTTTATCGGATTTGAACCGATGACTTATGCCTTACCATGGCATTACTCTACCACTGAGTTAAAAGGGCTTTTTATTTAATTCAAAAATTAGCCACTTGGATTTCCCATTATGGGTCTACTGCATAATGTACATATTATATATATAATATATAGAGATAGAGAGAGAGACATTATGTAGAGATTGTATATGTATATATCGATATCTTGAGAGCTCAAAATAAAATTAATAAAAAAAAACATACCCTACATAACATATCCAACTCTTCTTGGTTCAGGGTTTTCCGTTTCCGAAGACTAGTAAAATAGGCGGATTCTGGAACCCCAAGGATTCAACGGTATATGGATATGGAAAATATAAGATTTCCGATCCTAGCGGGAAAAGGCGGGGAACAGATACCCAATAGGATATAGGATCCTTGGGAGGAACTTTTGGTAATGGCCTTGATCCTCTATGCTATTTTTTATGTGTTCTTAGTTCTATTGAACTTTTTGCATTCTTTTAAACAAGAATCTAATAAACTAGAATTGAGTCAGTGGAAAAAAGGAGAGAGAGGAAAGTGTTAAATGGAGAGAGTCGACTAATCAGAGACTTTTAGGATCTTCTTTACATCAGGTAAATCTGTCGGCCCTGTCCGTTTTTTTCTTTAAGTTACGACTCTTTGCTGCTTACTTCTATCAAGCCATAGGGAAAGTCTATGATGAATTTGGAAAACTCATCTCACTCTTACTCTATGGCTCGGACTTAATGGGGGAAGAAAACATCTTCCATAATTTCTTTTTTGTTCAATTCTGGACAAAAAAGAAAAGGAAAAAAGGAATTTATAGGGACAGTGTTACCCCCTATATCCCCTAGTTTATATTGTAGGAATAATAAAACAATTTAGCAGTCTGACACACTTACGTCCTTGCAAAGTAAATAATTATTATTGTAGTCGTAACCGTAGAATAGGATCCTAATCAAAATAAATACATTTGGTTCAGGCGCTATTAGCATGGTAAGAAAAGATTTTTTTTACAGACCAGAGGGGCTATCTAAATCCTAAAGTAAAGGCGAGCGATCGAAGTAGAAGTACCAACGGCTCAGTGTCATGAACCTTCTCCATCTGATTCAATAAGGGGGAATTAGCCTTCTTGTCAAATGGCTATCCTTGACAAAGGGTACCATTTATACCATAATCTACAATGTAGCGGGTATAGTTTAGTGGTAAAAGTGTGATTCGTTCTATTAATAACTGAATTTGAAATGATATACTTAAGGCATCCTTAAGTTTTTTATTTTTATATTCCGATGAAAACTTTAGTTCTTATAAAGGATTAAATCCTTTTCCTCTCAATAGCATATTGAGGAAGAATATACATTCTGGCGATTTGTATCCAAAGACTAATTTAAATTGCATCCAAAATAAAAATAGGATTATGAGTACAGAGTCGCGAAGCATAATTTTGCATTGGATTAAGTATTCCAATTTTGAAAATATGAGTAAAGGATCTATGGATGAAGATACAAAAAAGTTGATTTCCAATCGTAACTAAATCTTCTTAAAATAAGGAATAAGGAAGCCAAATAGCTAAAAAACGATAGTTTTGGTTTACTAGAACCATCCGCATATTGTTTCAGCTCGGTGGAAACCCAATTCTTTTCCTCAGGATCTCTTGAATGAAATTAGGGAACGAAGTAAGTAGATTAGATGAATTTAGATAGAATTTCTATCTCCTACTCTATAAGGATCATCTAGAAAGCGGAGAGCTTTGGTTCCATTCAAATAGAAAAGCTGACATAGATGTTAAGTGGTGAGAATATCCATAAAGGAGCCGAATGAAATCAAAATTTCATGTTCGGTTTTGAATTAGAGACGTTAAAAATAATCAACCAACGTCGACTATAACCCCTAGCCTTCCAAGCTAACGATGCGGGTTCGATTCCCGCTACCCGCTCCATTCTGTATAAAAGGAGTATTCTATTTGTCTAGACATGTTAGAGGCTTGTATTCAAGCCTTTTTTGTCCACCAGTTTCTGGTACTCCAGAGCGGAGTAGAGCAGTTTGGTAGCTCACGAGGCTCATAACCTTGAGGTCACGGGTTCGATTCCCGTCTCCGCACTTAGCAGTCTGTATAAAAGGACTATTCTATTTCTCTAGATATGTATGGTAGAGGGGCGTATCCAACCCTTTTTTATTCATTAGTTCCCGGCCCTAGAGGGCAAAATTGAGCAGTTTGCGAAGTCACTTGCCTTCAAAAAAAGAAGGCGCAAGGCCTCTCCCTACCCTGCAGAAAATAAAAATGAAACGAAAGGGACAGTCTACCTCTCCCTTCCCTTTAAAAAAAGTTTGCCCGTTGTTTGTCTCAGTTAATACCCAATTTTTGGAGCTCTGTTGGCGAGTTCTATTTCTGCCTCTGGAGCGCCCTCTTTTTTTGAGTGGGATGCAAAGGAAGGGTAAGATAGTAAGGGATACGGCACTAGACTAACACCTAATTAATACTTAATTTAATATAAGTAGTTAAACAGTTAACTAGACTAAACTTTTTATCATAGTACTTTGATAAATTAAGCGGGCGAGCGGCGGGAATCGAACCCGTATCTTCTCCTTGGCAAGGAGATATTTTACCATTGAACTACGCTCGCTACGGTATATATTTTATAGCGTATATCCGCCTGGGTCGACCTTCTATGTCTGGGTCGACCGTTTCATTTCATTTTCTATTATATTAGAGTTTTCCTTTTTTTATTATCTGTCAATGAATATTCTAATGGGAATGGAATTTCATAATACTGAAAGAGAAGAGCTAGCAATTCGGAACGCAAATTGCGTTTTAATACGTCTCACTATTCTAATTTTTTAGAAGAAATGGCCTTTATTATTTCTTTTTTATGGGGTTAATAAATATTAACCAAATTTCATTTAAGAAATGAGAGAATTCAGAATAGCTACGAGAAAGACTAGTCCAATCCATAATGATGTACCGGAAAATACAACATTTTTATTATTTGACCAACCATCAGGAGAAGCAAATACAAGGGGTACACTAATTACTAAGACTGAGGAAGTCGCAATTAATGCAAAAACAGCTAATTGGAAAGCAATAGTCATATTTCTAATCCTCCAAGCTACCATCAAATAAAGTTGACTACATATTTGATCCCTCACTTAAACCAAAATTGTAAAAAAATACAAGAAGTAGGAGGGGTTTAATCATGAATCCATTGATTCTTCTCTTTAATTCAAATTTATTACTTAAACCGCTTTTTTATTTGGATATGGGGGTGAGAAGAGATTATTTACTCTTTATTTCACAAGCGGGTATAGCGGATCCTGTATCCGTGTATACAGTATACAGAGATATATCGAAAAGGAACTTGTATCTGATATCTTTCTAGAGGCTAATAAATCTTTTTATTTTTTATATGGCTATGTTCTATTTGTAGGAGTAAAATAAGGATTAGGCTGTGGAGAGATGGCTGAGTGGTTGATAGCTCCGGTCTTGAAAACCGGTATAGTTCTAGGAACTATCGAGGGTTCGAATCCCTCTCTCTCCTTTTGCTTATTGAATACGTTTGTTTCTTTCATTTTTATTTATTTTTTTTTTCTGTCCCTTATCTTTCTTTCATAAAAAGGAATGAATGGCTCGGCTAGATGGAATAACCGAGCCAGAACAGAAAAAAAGTAGAACAGGTATAAATAAGAAAATCTTAGTTAAGAGGGTTCATGTAAAGAACAGGTTCCAAATCACGATCGATTCCCTTTTCAAAACCTGCTGCAGCAGCTCGGGCTCTTCCTGCATGCCATAAATGGCCCACAAAAAAGAAGAATCCTAGAACAAAATGAGAAGTTGATAACCAACTTCTAGGAGAGACATAATTAACTGCATTGATCTCGGTAGCTACGCCACCCACGGAATTTAAAGAGCCTAAAGGAGCGTGGGTCATATATTCTGCTGAGCGTCGTTCTTGCCAAGGTTGTATGTCTTTTTTCAACCTACTCAAGTCCAAACCGTTGGGGCCCCTTAGAGGTTCTAACCATGGAGCACGAAGGTCCCAAAAACGCATAGTTTCCCCTCCAAAGATAACCTCCCCAGTTGGGGAACGCATTAGATATTTACCTAAACCTGTGGGTCCTTGAGCGGATCCCACATTAGCTCCAAGACGCTGGTCTCTAACTAGAAAAGTAAATGCTTGAGCTTGAGAAGCTTCTGGCCCGGTGGGTCCATAAAACTCACTCGGATAAGCTGTATTATTGAACCATACAAAACAACAAGCGATAAAACCAAAGACAGATAAAGCAGCTAAACTATAAGACAAGTAAGCTTCTCCAGACCATACAAATGCACGGCGAGCCCATGCGAAGGGTTTGGTTAAAATATGCCAAATTCCGCCAAATACACAAATAAAACCCAACCATACATGCCCACCAATTATATCTTCTAAATCATCTACACTAACAATCCACCCTTCTCCACCAAAAGGAGATTTTAGTAAATAACCAAATATAACACTGGGACTAAGGGTCAAATTGGTAATTTTTCTTACATCTCCCCCCCCAGGGGCCCAGGTATCATATACACCGCCAAAATAAAGAGCCTTGAGTACTAGAAGAAAAGCACCTAGACCTAACAAAATTAAGTGAATACCCAAAATTGTAGTCATTTTATTTCTATCTTTCCAGACATAACCAAAGAATGGAAAAGATTCCTCAAGAGTCTCGGGTCCCAGAAGCGCGTGATAAATGCCACCGAAGCCTAAGACTGCGGAGGAAATTAGGTGAAGTACGCCAGATACAAAGTACGGAAAAGTATCTAGAACTTCCCCCCCTGGCCCTACTCCCCAACCTAGAGTAGCTAAGTGTGGAAGTAAAATCAACCCTTGTTCATACATGGGCTTTTCTGGTACGAAATGGGCCACTTCAAATAGGTTCATTGCTCCGGCCCAGAATACGATTAATCCGGCATGAGCTACATGAGCTCCAAGCAGTTTACCGGACAAATTGATAAGTCTGGCATTCCCAGCCCACCAAGCAAAGCCGGTGGTTTCTTGGTCACGACCAGCTAAAACGAAAGTTCCATTAAAGAGCGTTTCCACGTGGTAGAACCTCCTCAGGGAATATAAGATTTTCATGAGGCTGATCCTGAGCTGCCATCCACGCACGAATACCCTCGTTTAAAAGAATATTTTTGGTGTAGAAAGTCTCAAATTCAGGATCTTCCGCTGCACGGATTTCCTGGGAAACAAAGTCATAGGCACGTAAGTTCAGAGCCAAGCCAACTACGCCAATAGCACTCATCCATAAACCGGTGACGGGTACAAATAGCATAAAGAAATGTAACCAACGTTTATTGGAAAAAGCAACACCAAAGATTTGGGACCAAAAGCGGTTAGCAGTGACCATTGAATAAGTTTCTTCAGCTTGAGTTGGGTTAAAAGCACGGAAGGTATTTGCACCATCACCGTCCTCAAATAGAGTGTTTTCTACGGTCGCTCCATGAATAGCGCATAGCAGAGCCGCACCTAATACTCCGGCAACTCCCATCATATGAAATGGGTTCAACGTCCAATTATGAAATCCTTGGAAGAAAAGGATGAATCGAAATATCGCTGCTACGCCAAAACTCGGCGCAAAGAACCAACCAGATTGCCCCAGTGGATAAATAAGGAATACAGAAACAAAAACAGCAATTGGACCAGAGAATGAGATTGCATTATAAGGCCGCAATTGAACAGACCGAGCAAGTTCAAATTGGCGTAACATGAAACCTATTAGTGCAAAAGCCCCGTGGAGAGCTACAAAAGTCCATAGACCGCCTAATTGACACCAACGAGTAAAATCTCCTTGTGCTTCGGGCCCCCATAGTAGCAACAAAGAGTGTGCTAAACTATTGGCAGGGGTAGAAACTGCTGCGGTTAAGAAATTACAACCTTCCAAATAGGAACTAGCCAATCCATGGGTATACCAAGAAGTTACAAAAGTTGTCCCTGTAAACCAACCCCCTAAAGCGAAATAAGCACAAGGAAAGAGCAATAGGCCAGACCATCCTACAAAAACGAAACGGTCCCTTCGTAACCAGTCATCCATAGTATCAAATAGATCATTTTCTTCTTTAGGAATTCTACCAAGGGCTATAGTCATAGTGATCCTCCTATTCAATTACTTCAACCATTTCCGAGCACCTCATATCACTTTCCAAGGCATATGATAGTTTTATTATCTGTGGACGATTTCTTTCTCGTTCAATGCCCTTTTTCAATGGTCTCGAAGAGAGAAATTTCCCATTTTTATCTATGGAGTCACAGTCACAACCGAGGTCGTGGTAAATCCATGAATTTGATTCGATTTGTTTTTCTTATACTATTTATTTGTTTTTCTTATACTATAGAAATAGAAATAAATTGTTTTTCTTATACTATAGAAAGAAATAAACCTTTGAATTCAGCATTATTCCAAGACTCCTATTTCAAAGTCTATCTTTTAAGGGAAAAATGCAAATAAAAGTAACCCTTCTTTTCCCATTCCCTCTCTATTGCATGGGTGGAAGAACTAAAATAATAGAGGATTCTGAAAAAAAAAAATGGACCTTCGAAATCCAATTTTATGTGTAGCGCAAAGGAGTTGCGATTTCTTCTTATTCCTATAGAACATCTAGTAACAAGAATATGAAATCGTAAATAGCGAAAAATTCTTGTCTTGCGCGGTCTAAGTCTAAGGAAATAAAAAAAATTCGCTTATACAATTTCATCTACATCGAATTTATATATCAGAATAGCGGATAGAGGCATCATTAAAGGAGTCAGGTCTACTTACTTTATGCTTCTTTCCAATTTTATGGTGGATTTGATAAGAACCCTTTTTGCTTTCTTGATAAATAATCGACAAAAAAAGCGTTTTTTTTATATAACCTGCTTGTTTTATTATAATTATAACAAGTCCTATATGGAAATGCCCGCTAAAGAGAAAATCTATTTGATTGTCTCTCGGCCAATATCGATTTTTAGAAAGAAAAAACAAGAATTTTCTTCTTTTTTTATTAACATTAAGAAAAAAGAATATAATTAAAATGGAATTGGCAATATAATTTTTATAGACTTTTGAAAGAAAAAAAAGGGGTTTTTTGCAACCGTTATTTCTTATTTCTTGCCTATATCATATCACGGAAACCTTTCGCTTTGGAACGTGGAGAGATGGCTGAGTGGACTAAAGCGGCGGATTGCTAATCCGTTGTACAATTTTTTTGTACCGAGGGTTCGAATCCCTCTCTTTCCGCTCCCTTGGATCATTTGGGACTTTCGAATTGGAAAGAATTCTGACCCCCGGATTTTCTCATAGATAAATGTACGAAACAAATCCAATAAGAAAAAAAAAAACTGAATTTTTACTCCTCGCGTCCAGGATTCCGTCCTGGGTCATTAGATAAGAATCCAAAGATAAAGAGTGAAACAAAGAATATCACTACTGTATAAACAAAAAGTTTGAGAGTAAGCATTACATAATCTCCAAGATTTTTTTTTAAGGAATAGATTACCAGTTTTTCCTTACCACACGGATCCACTAGGATGGTTTTTTTTTATACCTAAAAATGCAAAAAAGAATTCTTGAAAAAAATTGCAAGAATTCTTTTATAATAAGCACTCTTATCAATAGCAAAAATAGGGTTAGGTGGTTAGGTATTGTGTAGGTACCTTTAGGTACCTGCTCAACCTAGGTGCAGGGGAGTAGAAAGGCTGATCCAAATTTATTGCTGTAGCTACCCATTCAATGTAGAAGAATTTAAATTTTAGAATCGAAGGTTCATAATATAAAAATATAAAACTTCTCGGCTTTTACCCATTTTAAAATTTTTTTGGAATGAACACATCATTCAATTTGGCATACAGAGTACTAAAGATTTCATCGAAAACTTACAGCAGCTTGCCAAACAAAGGCTAATAGAAAAAAGAATAGAGGTATAACAGGCATAATATCCACGATTGGATTGAAAATAGCATAAGCTTCGGGTAATTTGGCAAAGAAAAAACTAGTAGGATAAAGAACAGAATTAAAACAGATACAGGTTAAACTAAGTATATTAGGCATAACAAGCATTTCATTCTTGTAGAGTAAATAATTGGATTTTTCTTGAGTTATTTTTTTAAGGGAAAGAAGGAAAAGGCAGATTCAAAATCTTTTTTCTTCGGACTTTCCCAAACACAAAATACCTCCTTGTATTCGCACTCTCAAATGAGAGTGGAATAAATTCGACTTTCATATAATATCTTAATAGAATTCCATGTAATGATCAATGCATTTTTTTGATTCTATATTATCCGCATGTGTAGAATACTAGCAAGAGAATATCCCTCCTTTTTTATGTAATTGAAATGGTATTGACGAATAACAAATAAACATACTAGTGTTTATTAGTGTCGCATAAAACCCGAAATGGGGCGTGGCCAAGTGGTAAGGCAGCGGGTTTTGGTCCCGTTACTCGGAGGTTCGAATCCTTCCGTCCCAGATTGTTTCTGATGAAACAAACGGTGAAATCATATAGTATTCCGTACGAGACAAAAGTTTATTAAAGAGAATAATGATATCTTATTCTTTCTCAGAAAACATAATAAAGTCTTAAGTCCAGTCAAATTGACTATCTTTATTTTCATGAAAAAATGGGATCTATCAAGCACATTCAGGATATGCCTCTACTATAAAATCACTTAGTCATATTTTTTTCTTCCTTTTGGTATTCGAGTTGAAGAAGTACGAGAATTCTATAACTACCAAAAACTTTCAATCTTTTCATTGGAATAGTTTATTTAGTTATTATAGTTAATTGTTTTTGGTACTGAAAAAATATATTACTACTAGAATTCTAATTCTAGTAATTAAATTAATTAAACTTTTTTGGAGGTTGATAGTTTATTTATTGAGGAAGAGTCAATCCTTCTTTTCTCACTTCAAGATTGATCATCTCGAGCCATCCGTTGAGGGTGGAAATTTAAGAATAAATAAGTTTTAAGCAAACTTGTTTAGTCGTCTTTTTCAAACTATGTTTCATTCATATGATAGAATTTTAATATGGGTTTAAATAAATTGGATCTTGGCGGAGGCTTCCCGGATAAATACTTACTTTCTTTTATCCATATTGCTCCATAGATAGCAAGTTTTAATTAGTATAAAAAAACTAAACCAATGACTATTCATGATTCCATCCATATTGGATCAATTCTCTATACCACTTTGCAATGAAAAGAGGAATGTTTGTTATGGTAAAACTTCGTTTAAAACGATGTGGTAGAAAGCAACGTGCGACTTGAAGGACATGATCGATTGTGGATTTTGCTATCCATCATTTTCCATAGTAATGAAAATGCTCTTGGCTCGACATAGCCTGTTCTATTCGTTCCGAACCAAATTTGCGCTGGGTTTAAGTAACATAGTACACGATGGAGCTCGAGAGGACAGAATTTTTTTTATCAAGGGAAAGAATCTAGGGTTAGTGAAAACTAATAAATTAGGCCAACTTTGTCAGTCTATCCTTAATATAGAAATAAATCGAAAGGTTAAAATAAGAAGAAAGTCCAATAAAAGTATATCAGAATCAATCCCTCTTATTAGATTTCTATAGAAGAGATAAATGCTTTATCGAAGGAAATAAGAAAAAAGGGTATGTTGCTACTCTTTTGAAAGAAAAAAATAGGAATTCCCGAAGTAATGTCTAAACCCAAGGATTTCACAAATCAAAGATAAAGGATTCCAGAACAAGTAAACACAATTTTCAATTGTCTCAACAACAGAGTTGGATTAGAATAAGGAATAAAAGTCAATTCGTTCGAAATGAGACAAAGAAAAGAGTTTAAAGACGACTCAAAAATTTTGGAAGGATTTTGCCTTCGAAGTTTGTCAGGCAAAATTAGCCCACTTGAGTCATGAGTATAAATGAAATTTGTTTTTTCTGTAAGGAAATTAATGCACGTCATAGTCTAATTTCTATTATTATCGACAGAAATTCGAATCATTTTCTCGAGCCGTATGAGGAGAAAACCTCATATACGTTTCTAGGGGGGGGCGTTGTTTATCTACATCTATCCCAATAAGCTGTCTATCGAATCGTTGCAATTGATGTTCGATCTCGAAGAGAAGGAAGAGATCTTCAAAAAGTAGGTTTTTATGATCCGATAAAGAATCAAACTTGTTTAAATGTTCCAGCTATTCTCTATTTCCTTGAAAAGGGTGCTCAACCAACAAGAACTGTTTATGATATTTTAAGGAAGGCAGAATTCTTTAAAGAAAAAGAAAGAACTTTGAGTTAATTGAAGAACTAAATGAATCAAAAAATAGGATAGGAGAAGATTATTAGTATTCCTAGTTGTCTAATTATTTAGACACAATTTACCTCTTTTTTAATCCTATTTGGATTTAT
>NW_028260081.1:0-28150 GCF_056163025.1 Triticum urartu | reverse complement strand
TTGTTGAATAATGCCAAATCAAATCAAAAAAAATCCAAAAGTAAAAAGGAAATGAATTAGTTAATTCAATAAGAGAGAAAAGGGGACCAGGACTTGATTTCGTTGCCCAAGCGAATCCCATTCAATCGTTTACTCATGGAATGAGTCCATTGGAAAGTTCAATCAATCTTTTTTTTCATATACATTTTTGCCTTTTGTGGAGGATCTGTGCCTACTCTACTTTCCTATCTAGGACTTCGATATACAAAATATATACTACTGTGAAGCATAGATTGCTGTCAACAAAGAATTTTATTAGTATTTAGTTAGGTATTTGCATTCAAAATAAGAAAAGAGAACTATTAAGAACTTGTAAAATAAGGATTAGGAATTAATTTGGGTTGCGCTATATCTATCAAAGAGTATACAATAATTATGGATTTGGTAAATCAAATCCATGGTTTAATAACGAACCGTGTTAACTTACCATAACAACAACTCAATTCCTATCGAATTCCTATATTGGAATTCCTATAGGATAGAACATACACAGGGTGTACGCATTATATATGAATGAAACATATTCATTAACCTAAGCATGCCCTCAATTTTCTTTAATGAGTTGATATTATATTAATTGAATATCCTTTTTGTTTTACGAGATTTTTGCTAAAGTTTCATTTACGCCTAATTAACATCGAGTAGACCCTGTTATTGTGAGAATTCTTAATTCAAGAGTTATAGGGAGGGACTTATGTCACCACAAACAGAAACTAAAGCAGGTGTTGGATTTCAAGCTGGTGTTAAAGATTATAAATTGACTTACTACACCCCAGAGTATGAAACTAAGGATACTGATATCTTGGCAGCATTCCGAGTAAGTCCTCAGCCTGGGGTTCCGCCCGAAGAAGCAGGGGCTGCAGTAGCTGCCGAATCTTCTACTGGTACATGGACAACTGTTTGGACTGATGGACTTACCAGTCTTGATCGTTACAAAGGACGATGCTATCACATCGAGCCTGTTGCTGGGGAAGACAACCAATGGATCTGTTATGTAGCTTATCCATTAGACCTATTTGAAGAGGGTTCCGTTACTAACATGTTTACTTCCATTGTAGGTAACGTATTTGGTTTCAAAGCCCTACGTGCTCTACGTTTGGAGGATCTACGAATTCCCCCTACTTATTCAAAAACTTTCCAAGGCCCGCCTCATGGTATCCAAGTTGAAAGAGATAAGTTGAACAAGTACGGTCGTCCTTTATTGGGATGTACTATTAAACCAAAATTGGGATTATCCGCAAAAAATTATGGTAGAGCGTGTTATGAGTGTCTACGTGGTGGACTTGATTTTACCAAAGATGATGAAAACGTAAACTCACAACCATTTATGCGCTGGAGAGACCGTTTTGTCTTTTGTGCCGAAGCTATTTATAAATCACAGGCCGAAACCGGTGAAATCAAGGGGCATTACTTGAATGCGACTGCGGGTACATGTGAAGAAATGATTAAGAGAGCTGTATTTGCAAGAGAATTAGGGGTTCCTATTGTAATGCATGACTACTTAACTGGGGGATTCACCGCAAATACTACTTTGGCTCATTATTGCCGCGACAATGGCCTACTTCTTCACATTCACCGTGCAATGCATGCAGTTATTGATAGACAGAAAAATCATGGTATGCATTTCCGTGTATTAGCTAAAGCATTGCGTATGTCTGGGGGAGATCATATCCACTCCGGTACAGTAGTAGGTAAGTTAGAAGGGGAACGCGAAATGACTTTAGGTTTTGTTGATTTATTGCGCGATGATTTTATTGAAAAAGATCGTGCTCGCGGTATCTTTTTCACTCAGGACTGGGTATCCATGCCAGGTGTTATACCGGTAGCTTCAGGTGGTATTCATGTTTGGCATATGCCAGCTCTGACCGAAATCTTTGGGGACGATTCTGTATTACAATTTGGTGGAGGAACTTTAGGACATCCTTGGGGAAATGCACCTGGTGCAGCAGCTAATCGAGTGGCTTTAGAAGCCTGTGTACAAGCTCGTAACGAAGGGCGCGATCTTGCTCGCGAAGGTAATGAAATTATCCGAGCAGCTTGCAAATGGAGTCCTGAACTAGCCGCAGCTTGTGAAGTATGGAAGGCGATCAAATTCGAGTTCGAGCCGGTAGATACTATTGATTAACTAGATAAAACTAAAGATAAAGAAGGTATAAATAAAAAAGAAACGAAATAAAAAGAGAAAAAAATCAGTTATGAAATGCAGTAATTCTTCTTTATTCTTCTAATTGATTGCAATTAAACTCGGCTCAATCTTTTTTAGAAAAAAAAGATTGAGCCGAATAAAAATAGATCATGATATGATCATGAGACTTGACAAATTGAGATTCGTCTATTCTATATATCTAGAATATATATATTAAGGTATAATACAATAAAGAAATACAAATAAAATAATAAAATAATAAAATATAGTATTATCATATGATAATGATAATGGAATCAAATACGCAGTATTTACAGAAAAAAGTCTTCGTTTATTGGGAAAGAATCAATATACTTTTAATGTCGAATCGGGATTCACTAAGACAGAAATAAAGCATTGGGTCGAACTCTTCTTTGGTGTTAAGGTGGTAGCTGTGAATAGCCATCGACTACCTGGAAAAGGTAGAAGAATAGGACCTATTCTGGGCCATACAATGCATTACAGACGTATGATCATTACCCTTCAACCGGGTTATTCTATTCCACTTCTAGATAGAGAAAAAAACTAAAGGAGAATGAATGAAAAAAGACATAGTTTGGAAGTTAGACCTTTTTATAGGACTCTCTTTCAATTTCAAAAAAGAGGACGTTTGAAACTTTTAACAGGCGTAATCGTGAGTCAACAAGTGACTCGAACTGTGTGTAAAAAAAGAAGCATTTTTTTTTTTTCAAAATGCTAGAACTAGATAAGGAAGTTTTCTATAACCTTGAGAAAAAGGATAAAAAGGTAGTTTTTTTTTAGTTTATGACTCCGATCAAGAGCGAGAAATCCTTGATTTGGGATTGGACATAGAACCTGGACCCATCGTAGAGACGTTTAGTTCAAAAGAAAGGATCGTATCCTGATGGTAAGAATTATACTTTCGTGGAAATACAGCGCTATAGACTTCAATGCGGTAGAGTAGACGTTTTGTTTCTAATTTTTCTGGACCAAACCTCCGCTCCGACCCAACGATACAATGAATTTTTTCTGTTCATATTCATAAATAAAAAAGATTCGGAATCGCAATGCTACTATATGCGTCCAGAGGAGTATTTGGAATAATATTCTTCTATAATCCATTATTGCGGGGGGTCTTACTAACAGGGCTTCGCTGCACGGGACAGGTCTTCGTCGAAAAGCTAACTCCACCCGGCATTTTCATACCCTTTCTTTGGGTGGTATATCGCCTTTTAAAGTCTAAGAGGGTAGTAGGGGATCTATAGTAGGTAAGATAATTTGCCCTTTGATTTTGATTGAATATACTATTTTTCCGCCTTTACCACGCATTATTGTATGCGCTTCTAGAGAAGTATGTATGCAGGAAGTAAATTCTAACCGCTTTCTTTTGAATCCAATTTCAAATTAGATTAGAAAGATAGAAAGGCCATGAGGATGGGAAAATCAAAATAAAATCTTTTTAATTAGTTCTCCTTTTTTGGAATTTTCTTATTATCCTTTCATTTTTTTTACAGAATATTTTTCAAACTAAAAATAAAAAATACAATACAATAGTCAATATTCCTTATAATAGATATACTTAATTATATCATAAGAATCTTAAGATATTTTTCGACTAGATAGAAATAGTAAATTTGAATTGAGACACCTATTCCATGACGGATTTAAACTTACCTTCTATTTTCGTGCCTTTAGTAGGCTTAGTATTTCCGGCAATTGCAATGACTTCTTTATTTCTTTATGTGCAAAAAAATAAGATTGTCTAGTATTTTTTAGTGTAAGTAATATAATATGGTAGGGTATGTGGCTTTTTCTACACACACTTTCTACACACAAATGAAAAACGGTTATGGATGCGGATATAGGCTACGAGCATAAATGCATGAATATGCAGAGCCAGGTATAGCGAGTTTTATTTTATTTATTTTAATTGAATCAACGAATATTTTTTGAATAGAAAGTCAATGTATCTAACCTATTATTTCACAGGAGTACTAGTTGCTGAAGGCGATTTCAGAATCAAAAAAAGTAAAGTCAAAATTATTTAGCTTATTCTCTCAATTTCAATCGACCGCTGCTGGATTTAGTATATCTAATATGAATTGGCGATCAGAACACATATGGGTAGAACTTCTAAAAGGTTCTCGAAAAAGGGGTAATTTTTTCTGGGCCTGTATTCTTTTTCTAGGTTCACTAGGATTCTTATCGGTTGGGATTTCCAGTTATCTTGGTAAGAATATTATATCTATACTTCCATCTCAAGAAATTCTTTTTTTTCCGCAGGGGGTCGTGATGTCTTTCTACGGAATCGCAGGCCTATTCATTAGCTCCTACTTGTGGTGTACTATTTTGTGGAATGTAGGTAGTGGTTATGACCGATTCGATAGAAAAGAGGGAATAGTGTGCATTTTTCGTTGGGGATTCCCTGGAATAAAACGTCGCGTCTTCCTTCGATTCCTTATGCGGGATATCCAATCAATTAGAATTCAGGTTAAAGAGGGTCTTTATCCTCGTCGTATTCTTTATATGGAAATCCGGGGCCAGGGGATCATTCCCTTGACTCGTACTGATGATAAATTTTTTACTCCACGAGAAATTGAACAAAAAGCTGCCGAATTGGCCTATTTCTTGCGCGTACCAATTGAAGTATTTTGAGGTATCTTTTTTGAACTGAGTTGAATGAAGAAAAGAAGAATTGGAAGAAGAAAAGTTTTCTCAACACAGGGAGGAAGTCCCTTCTAAATTGGATTTGTTATTGTAAGGGGATTTTTAAGTATTTATCTAAAGGAAGGAACAAACGAGGATAAGAGAAATTTGCTTTTAATTTTTTTTTATCCAAGTTAGATATATCGCATACTATTCTTCCTTTTTCATCCGAAAGGGCTTTTTTTTTATTCTATTTCACTATTTCATTCCATCTAGATCTAAGAAAGAACCCAATGCACTGAAATTCCACTAATAACTAATATACAAAAAAGAAGAATAGATACAGGGTATCAAACCTATAGAGTTTTTGCTTCAAAGAAATAGAAATATCATGAAATAGAAATATCATCATATAGAGTCAGGGAATGGAATAGAGTCAGCGAATGAAGCATATTCATTAACAACTCCATTTACAGATCAAAAATGAAAAAAAAGAAAGCATTGCCTTCTTTACTATATCTTGTATTTATCGTACTTTTGCCTTGGGGGGTCTCTTCCTCATTTAACAAATGTCTGGAACTTTGGATTAAGAATTGGTGGAATACCAGGCAATCCGAAACTCTCTTAACTGATATTCAAGAGAAAAGGATTCTAGAAAGATTCATAGAATTAGAAGAACTTTCTCTCTTGGACGAGATGATAAAAGGGAAACTAAAGACACATGTACAAAAACCTCCTACAGGAATACACAAGGAAATAATACAATGGGTCAAAATAAATAATGAGGATCATCTCCATACCATTTTGCATTTCTCGACAAATATAATCTGTTTGGCTATTCTAAGTGGTTCTTTTTTTCTGGGTAAAGAGGAACTTGTCATTTTGAATTCTTGGGTTCAGGAATTCTTCTATAATTTAAATGACTCAATAAAAGCTTTTTTTATTCTTTTAGTTACTGATTTTTTTGTTGGATTTCACTCCACCCGTGGTTGGGAACTAGTAATTCGTTGGGTCTACAACGATTTTGGATGGGCTCCTAACGAGCTTATTTTCACTATTTTTGTTTGTAGTTTTCCAGTAATTCTAGATACATGTTTGAAATTTTGGGTCTTTTTTTGTTTAAATCGTCTATCTCCTTCGCTTGTAGTCATTTATCATTCAATTAGTGAAGCATAAATTCATTTGATCTCCCGATATTAATATTAATCAAATTAGCAAGCATCTTTTTTTAGAAAGAAAGCCCTTTTCCATTTTAGCAAAATTCTTTCTATTTATACCTACTTTAAGGTATTCATCATTGCAGTACAACTGTTGCAGTAGAATGACAACAGATTCGTGTATAGGGAACTAGATTAGCTTAGCTACCTATCTAATTTATTGTAGAAATTCTGGGATCTGCGATTGGACATGGAAAATAGAAATACTTTTTCTTGGGTAAAGGAACAGATAACTCGATCGATTTCTGTATCGATCATGATATACGTAATAACTCGGACATCTATTTCAAATGCATATCCCATTTTTGCGCAGCAGGGTTATGAAAACCCACGAGAAGCAACTGGACGAATTGTATGTGCCAATTGCCATTTAGCTAGCAAGCCCGTCGATATTGAAGTTCCCCAAGCTGTGCTTCCCGATACTGTATTTGAAGCAGTTCTTCGAATTCCTTATGATATGCAATTGAAACAAGTTCTTGCTAATGGAAAAAAGGGAGGGTTGAATGTAGGTGCTGTTCTTATTTTGCCCGAGGGATTCGAATTAGCGCCGCCCGATCGTATTTCCCCTGAGTTAAAAGAAAAGATAGGAAATCTTGCTTTTCAGAGTTATCGTCCCGATAAAAAAAACATTCTTGTGATAGGCCCTGTTCCCGGTAAGAAATATAGTGAAATTGTCTTTCCCATTCTTTCCCCTGATCCTGCTACGAAGAAAGATGCTCATTTCTTAAAATATCCCATATATGTAGGGGGAAACCGAGGAAGAGGACAGATCTATCCTGATGGTAGCAAGAGTAACAATACAGTCTATAATGCTACGTCAACAGGTATAGTAAGAAAAATACTACGTAAAGAAAAGGGGGGGTATGAAATATCCATAGTTGATGCATCAGATGGACGCCAAGTGATTGATATTATACCTCCCGGACCAGAACTTCTTGTTTCAGAGGGGGAATCCATCAAGCTTGATCAACCATTAACAAGCAATCCTAATGTGGGAGGTTTTGGTCAGGGGGACGCAGAAATCGTGCTTCAGGATCCATTACGTGTCCAAGGCCTTTTGTTCTTCTTCGCATCCGTTATTTTGGCACAAGTTTTTTTGGTTCTCAAAAAGAAACAGTTTGAAAAGGTTCAATTGTACGAAATGAATTTCTAGGTCCCGGGATTTCTTACCATCAAGTTGGTAAAAAGCCTCGATTTATTGGCAATTGCTAGAATTATCTATGATCTATTTTGGAAATCCTTTTTTTGTTTAGACTGCTTTTTGTTTATGAGATGTCTGGAATTCCTTATTTATATCCCATGCAAAAGAAGAGAATCCAAGGCAAAGGCGAGAACAATCAAATTAAAATTTCTTCTTTTTCGGAGGGATTGCAGGTCTTCTTAATCGTCTATTCGGCACAAGAAAAAGCCTTTTTCTTGTGCCGATTCTTCTTGTATCAAAATAAGAATCCTTTTTCTTCCTAATTCGTCAAAGATTACTATTTCTTCTTTATTCGGGTCTGTCTCTTGGACCTCTTTTTCTTTTGCTTAGGTTTAGCCGAGGTAGTGGACAAACAGAGGGGAAGAAAATATGGCGGGGGAAAAATTTCTTGTGATTGTGAGCAAATTGCTTGGCTTGTTTAATTAAGTTCAACTTCAAATTTACAGAAATTTTGCAAAAAAAAAGTAAACTCTTCCATTGAAGGTTTTTTTATTTTTAGGCTAGTTGAATAGTTTTGATTAAGGTTTTATTAGTTTATTACTCGAAACTAAATCAAGGATTTTCAGGATACTTCCTTCGTGGAATAAGATATTGGATCCTCGAGTGATCTCTTTTTCTTGTTGCTTCATAAGAGTGAATCGAATAGATTCAATTCGCGTTATAAGAGTAAAATAAAAATTCCGCGGGTCCTTTCCGCTCTAATCAGATAAAGGGGGGTAAGGACCCGCTAAGCTCCTACTTTTTCATGTTTACAATCTGGTCCCTCCGATTACTATAGAGATGAACCCAATCCAGAATATGAACCATAAAAGAAAACACCTACTAAACCAATCACAGCAATACCAGCTACAGTACCTATCAGCCAAAGAGGAATTCTTCCAGTAGTATCGGCCATTTCCCCTACTTTCCTCCACATTTTATCAATTGGTCATGCTAGAGACAAAAACAGTCATGGGTAGTTATAAGGATGGTATCCTTCCAAATGGGATAAGAGAATTCTTATTAGTCTCTTTCTTTCTCTCAATTGAAGAAGTAATTGGAAAATAAAACAGCAAGTACAAAAATGAGTAATAAACCCCAGTATAGACTGGTACGATTCAATTCAACATTTTGTTCATTCGGGTTTGATTGTGTCATAGTTCTATAGTTGGAATTTGTTTTATCGTTGGATGAACTGCATTGCTGATATTGATCCCAAGAAAAAAACAGTAGGTACAGCTAGTCCGTGAATAGCCAGCCATCGCACTGTAAAAATAGGATAGGTTCGATCTATGGTCATTGAGGGCCTCCTAAAAGGATCTACTAAATTCATCGAGTTGTTCTAAAGAATCAAAACGGTCGGTTATTAACGGAATTCCTTGTCGGCTTTCCGTGAAATACTCGTTTGGCCTAGGACTTCCAAACACGTCATAAGCTAAACCCGTACTGACAAATAACCAACCCGCAATGAATAGGGAAGGTATAGTAATGCTATGAATAACCCAGTATCGAATACTGGTAATAATATCAGCAAAAGAACGTTCTCCCGTGCTTCCAGACATGCTGAACTCCCAAAATTTTTGTACATTCAAAAAAGGAATTGATTCCGTAAAAGATGGGATCGACCAGTAAATAGAAAATTACTGATATTTCATCCTTGTGAGATTGTCAATTTTGTACCAAAGGTGTATTTTGAGTATACCGAATTAGTATAGCTATCCTTCCTATGGCACAGCAATCTGGTTTTGCCTGGTTCCGAAACATAATTACTTTTTTATTTTTTTTTTGTCTATAGGTAAGCTATATGTTATTCAAGGCATCAATAGAAAACCCCATTTTTGTAGGTTCTACTTACTTTTCATTGGCTTCGGAATAATAGAGTAATTCGGAATAGCAGCCAAAATCTTGGGAAAATCTAAGTTAATGATCAATAGGTTTGGATAAATAATTTAGGAAGGATATTCTCATACTGACACAATACAAGGACAAGTATATGTGAAATCTATCCTTTCATAATTCGTAATTCATCCTTGTATTGTTTGTTGGATTAGGTCTAACTTTCTTGACCAAACTGCGAGCGCGGAACTTTACGAGATGAAATAGGGAAAGACAGAAGATAGAATAGAACTTAAAAGGATAATTGAAGTGACTCGTCTTCGAATCTACTTTGGTTGGAGTTCGAAAAAGGAATAAAAATAAAGTAAATTCAAGGAAGAGCTTTCTTTTTTTTTTTTTTTTAACAGCCCCTTGGCAGGTCGTGGAATGCTTTTGTTCTCCTCTTATTCCATATGGAATACAATCAGTTAAAATAAGAAGGAATAGGGGAATATTCGATCGTTCACTCCAAAAAGAGGGTCCTATTGAAAAAGAAATTATCCAAAATAGAAAGAAGTTTTTTTTTTCAAATTCAATTGTTTATTTATCTCTTATTCAAAAATTTCCCTGAAAATTGAATTTCTTTTTTTCATTCAATGGGGTTAGATGATCTAGTTCTTAATATTATTACTTTACTCAATTGACAAATTCCACAACAAATCTCTTGATTCGGAATTAGGGACTCATGTATCATCTGATGAATCCACTTTCTTTTACACTTCTGTATCTTACTCTATCTTGTTTTTTAGTATTATCTAAAATAACTGATGAATTATGAATTTTCCATAACTTAGGTAAATGCTTTACCAACATATGTAGTGTAGTAAAAAAAAATAAATGGAATTTAACTCTTTCATGCTTACTTTAACTAGTTATTTTGGTTTTCTACTGGCTGCTTTAACTATAACCCCAGCTCTATTTATTGGCTTGAACAAGATACGCCTTATTTGAATTGACTGAATAATTATAATTCAGAAAAGAAAAATCTTTCTTTGGGATTCCTGGCATTCTACGACTCTTTTCCAGACTAATTAGGAATTCTTTTCTTGGTCATTGAGATTCGTGGATAATTTAGAGTACTATTTAGGGATAGATCGTACCTCTTTTTTTATCCCCTCGAACAAATCGAAATGATTGAAGTTTTTCTATTTGGAATCGTCTTAGGCCTAATTCCTATTACTTTAGCGGGATTATTCGTGACTGCGTATTTGCAATACAGGCGTGGGGATCAGTTGGATCTTTGATTGAGTCATTTTTTTTTTTTGATTGACCTCCTCCAGACCAGAGAGGAGGTCAAATTGAAATTGGAGTTACAATTCAATTTTGTTAAGTTATTTTACTCTGCTTCGACATAAAATAGATGGAATCACGCTCTGTAGGATTTGAACCTACGACATCGGGTTTTGGAGACCCGCGTTCTACCGAACTGAACTAAGAGCGCTTTCATTCATTCAAAAAGAAAATCTTTTTCTATTCCTAATGTATCTCACGTACGTATAGTCTCCACAAATTCAAGTTATACCCACTTTACTTTAATTGATCTCGTCGCTACTGCCTATAAAGAAGAAAGAAGTAATAGGTAGGGATGACAGGATTTGAACCTGTGACATTTTGTACCCAAAACAAACGCGCTACCAAGCTGCGCTACATCCCTTTTCCAAATTAAATTGTTGTACAATGCCATTGTACACAATTCCTGTCTTCTTTTCCACATCATAATTTTCTTCTTCTTTCTTTCTCTATCTATATATAGAACCCTCGTGTCATTTCTTCTTTTTGGTCTCATATAATTAAGGAATTATATACATATAAAATCCAATATAATTTCGCCTATAAAAGAAGGATTACTTTTCCTTGGTAATATATAGGAAGAAGGGGTCATCTTTTTCTTTTTTAGGGATAGGAAAATTTCGTCGATATGGTTCATTTTATATATAGCATAACAATCTTGGGCAAGAGTTTATGATCATATATGTATTCCAACAAGGAAGGAGGATTTTCAATGCGGGATATAAAAACATATCTCTCTGTAGCACCCGTGCTAAGTACTCTATGGTTTGGTGCTTTAGCAGGTTTATTGATAGAAATTAATCGTTTATTCCCAGATGCTTTGTCATTCCCTTTTTTTTAATTCTAGTTATTGCTATGGGAGGGATAGATTTCTTCGTGATATGACAAAATTTGATCCTTTTCAATCTTTTTTTAGTATCGGAAGGAAAAAGAAAGAAAAGATGGATTGGGTTGAACCTCAGAGTCATTAAAAATTTGGTAAACCCCATTTTTGAAAATAGAAATTCAATTTAAAGGGGTACCCAAGCTAAATAAGGCCTCAGAAATCAGAGCATAGAAAAGGCGGGGCTGGCTAATTAAATGAAAGGATTTCGAACCAAAATCTTTGCTAATTCGACAAGGATTGTATTCTTTAATTATTTCTCTATTTTTTATTACTTAATTAAAGAATAAAAAAAAATTATTCTAATGAATTTTATTCTTCTTCTTCGGATTCAAAATAGAAGAATAAAAGAATAAGTAGAAGAATTAAGTTAAGTCAATCCAAAAAGAAAAGGAGGTTCATGGCCAAGGGAAAAGATGTTAGAATCAGAGTTATTTTGGAATGCATCAGTTGTGTTCGAAAAGGTGCCAATGAGGAATCGACGGGGATTTCTAGATATAGTACTCAAAAGAATCGCCACAATACACCCGGACAATTAGAATTCAAAAAATTTTGTCGTTATTGTCGCAAGCATACGACTCATCACGAAATAAAGAAATAGGAACATCGTGTGTTTGATCTTTCCAAACAACAGAAAGAGTAAGAACTTCATATTTAATATATAAAGAAAACATAGTATAGAATACAAAATACAAATCAACTCATCTGATTTCCGGTAGATATTATTTCATATGTATAGAGGGTATTCATATACTATAATATGAATCAAATAAGATATGGATCAAAGAAAAACTACTTCTTCTGGATCCTAAATTAATAAAATAAAGAAGTGAATTTTCAAATTTTCAAATTTTAAATAAGGAATAAATCATGTATACATCTAAACAACCTTTTCTTAAATCTAAGCAACCCTTTAGTAAATCCAAGCAAACTTTTAATAAATCCAAGCAACCCTTTCGTAAATCCAAGCAAACTTTTCGTAAATTCAAGCAACCTTTTCGTAAATCTAAACAACCTTTTCGTAGGCGTCCCCGGATTGGCCCGGGAGATCGAATTGATTATAGAAACATGAGTTTAATTAATAGATTTATTAGTGAACAAGGAAAAATATTATCGAGACGAATAAATAGATTAACCTTGAAACAACAACGATTAATTACTCTTGCTATAAAACAGGCTCGTATTTTATCTTTCTTACCGTTTCGTAACTATGAGAACGAAAAGCAATTTCAAGCCCAGTCAATTTCAATAATTACAGGTTCTAGACCCAGAAAAAATAGACATATTCCTCAATTAACGCAAAAGTACAATTCCAATCGAAACTTAAGAAACAACAACCAAAATTTAAGAAACAACAACCGGAACTTAAGTTCCGATTGTTGATGTTTTATTCGAATTCGAAAGGGCCAGACCTATATATATTATAAAGAAAGTAATCCAGCTCGTTGATTCCTACCACTTAATCTTAATTTATTGTATCTTCCCGGAGTTCCCTCTCCGGGAATTCATCTTTTATTATTCCAGTATATTACTTTATTTATACCTTTAATTGATGATCTTTATTTTATTGGAAATCGTGTAAAGATTATTTGGATTTGATACAGCTACTTGTGCAAGCATTTTACGATTAAGAATCAATTTCTTCTTGTACAGGTTGTGTATTAATTTACTATAACTATCGAATACTTTATATACCCGCGTTGCTGCGTTTATCCGAGTGATCCACAAACGACGAAAATCCCTCTTTTGCCTACCTCTATCTCGATGAGAGGAAACAAAAGCTCTTTTTACCTGTTGGGTAATCATTCGATTAAGTCTTAAATGAGCCCCTCTAAAGTTTGAGGCAAATGAACGCATTTTTGTTCGTCGTCTCCGGGCTATATATCCTCGCGGAACTCTGGTCATTGAATCAAATTAACCTTAATGAATAACTAATGATTTCTCTTCTTTTAGCCACCCTTTTTCTCATTAATAACAAAACTAATTATTCCGATATATAAAATATTAATTCCAATGGCTTTTGCTATAGTAACCTTCCCAACCACGATTTTTTATTCCACTCCGTTCAGTTATTTCTATACGAAATAACAAATTCATTCTAATAATACTAAAAAAAATAGTGGGTTCCATCGTTTCTATGGTTCCCTTTTAAACGGTGAGGCCCTCTCTATACACCGGAGCCCTTTCTTTCATCAAAAGGTATTGCGAACTTGTATAGTCCACATTCTTTGGCTCTACCTATCCATTATAGAGTAAATAGCTCTTTTCACAATAAGAGTTATCCATACAGTGACGGTATTTAATTATGAAAGTTGGCTAAGTAGCTGACCCTGTTAGTCCGTTCTTTTAAGATAAAGGAGCATAAGCCTTTTTCTTTTTATTACTATTTCCTCCGCTTAATGGATAACCATTTGCTACCAATGGGAGAATTGCTTCTTATTTCCAATTTAGATAATTGGATTTGCACCAAAGGAAACCATAAATTCCATATACCATAGAAATCTAGGATAGAGAAGCTATATCCTATTCATTGGTACTAATCATGGATACTTCAATTTTTTTTATATTTGTTTGAAGTCATGATCTGAACGAGTCGCACATACACCCTAGCACATGTTCCTCGACGCTGAGGGCATCCTTTAAGCGCGGCCGTTTTTCGAGCATTTCGTATTGGCTGTCTTGCGTTTCTAATAAGTTGTTTAACCGTCGGCATGTTGTATGTATATAGAAAAAAATGGATTGGTTTAGATCCATCTTAACCTGATGATTGCTCATCATGAAGTCTTTCTATTTTCTATTAAATCGAGGAAAACACGAATTTAGCTGTGAAATAACTTTACAAGAAATCCGGACACTACCAATCCTTAAACATTTCTGGAAACCACACTGGATCAGTATCGCAGTGCTTGTCAATCATTTCATCCCCTACAATATCGACAAGTCCATAAGCTTTGGCTTCGTCTGCTGACATAAAAACATCCCTTTCCATGTCTTCGGATACAACCCAAAAAGGCTTGCCTGTTCTTACTGCATAAACCCTTGTGATCATTTCGCGAACTTTGTGTAACTCTTCTACTTCTAGTAAAAATTCTGGTGTCCTTGCCCGATAATAAGCACTAGCAGGTTGGTGAAGCATAATCCTCGCGTGAGGGAATGCTATACGCTTGGTGGGTTCTCCTCCAAGCAGAATGAAGGACGCCATGGAGGCGGCTATTCCGAGGCATATTGTATATATATCTGGTGTCACCGTTTGCATCGTATCAAAAATAGCCATTCCTGAGATTAGCCACCCGCCTGGGGAGTTTATAAACAAAAAAATATCACTAATTCCATCTTCTATACTCAGATATACCATGAGACCTGTAATATGATTCGTGATCTCGCAACGAATCTCTTGACCTAAAAAAAGTGTCCTTTCTCGATACATAACATTGTATAAGTCAACCCAAGTCGCTTCTTCATCTCCAGGAATCCGGTAAGGTACTTTTGGAACACCAATGGGCATATTAGATTAATATTATTAAATTTAAGTAAGAAAACCACACTTTAATATGGAAACGTAAGAATGGAACAGAAAGAAAGAATCCGCAGTTTATTGTCTTAATTTTTATTCTTATTCTATATGAATATTATAGATTCTATTAATACGTAGATTGAAAGGTCTATACATATAAGGAATGTAAGACAGATTGAATAAAGAAAAGGGAATGGGTGATTTGAATGCTAAACAAAGAGGGGTAGCGATCTATTCTTCGTTTTTTCCAAATTGGCCAAGTTACCCATTGCATATTGGCACTTATCGAGTATAGAATAGATCTGCTTCTCTTTCTTCTTATGAACAGAATTGGCTTCTTATTTTTAATGGAATGAAATAAATATTCGCGCTTTCTGACACAGAATCCCCTAGAAGGGTTAGGTACATAGGATATGGATAGTCTTTTTCAATGCGATAAAATAAAGCGACATCGTGTCTATTTTTCTTTGCTAAAGGGGTATTTCCATGGGTTTGCCTTGGTATCGTGTTCATACTGTCGTATTGAATGATCCGGGTCGATTGCTTGCGGTGCATATAATGCACACAGCTCTAGTTTCTGGTTGGGCTGGCTCAATGGCTTTATACGAATTAGCAGTTTTTGATCCCTCTGATCCTGTTCTGGATCCAATGTGGAGACAAGGTATGTTCGTAATTCCCTTCATGACTCGTTTAGGAATAACGGATTCGTGGGGTGGTTGGAGTATTTCAGGAGGAACTGTAACAAATCCGGGTATTTGGAGTTATGAAGGTGTGGCAGGTACGCATATTGTGTTTTCTGGCTTGTGTTTCTTGGCAGCGATCTGGCATTGGGTATATTGGGACCTAGAAATATTCTCTGATGAGCGGACGGGAAAACCCTCTTTGGATTTGCCCAAGATCTTTGGAATTCATTTATTTCTTGCAGGGGTGGCTTGCTTTGGCTTTGGGGCATTTCATGTAACGGGTTTGTATGGTCCTGGGATATGGGTATCCGATCCTTATGGACTAACTGGAAAAGTACAAGCTGTAAATCCAGCGTGGGGTGCAGAAGGTTTTGATCCTTTTGTTCCGGGGGGAATAGCTTCTCATCATATTGCTGCGGGTACATTGGGTATATTAGCGGGCTTATTCCATCTTAGTGTCCGTCCGCCTCAACGTCTATATAAAGGATTACGTATGGGCAATATTGAAACTGTACTTTCCAGTAGTATCGCTGCTGTTTTTTTTGCAGCTTTCGTAGTTGCTGGAACTATGTGGTATGGGTCAGCAACGACCCCAATCGAATTATTTGGGCCTACTCGTTATCAGTGGGATCAGGGATACTTTCAGCAAGAAATATATCGAAGAGTTAGCAATGGTTTAGCCGAAAATCTTAGTTTATCAGAAGCTTGGTCTAAAATTCCCGAAAAATTAGCCTTTTATGATTATATTGGTAATAATCCGGCAAAAGGGGGATTATTCAGAGCAGGCTCAATGGACAATGGGGATGGAATAGCTGTTGGATGGTTAGGACATCCCGTCTTTAGAGATAAAGAAGGACGTGAGCTTTTTGTACGCCGTATGCCTACTTTTTTTGAAACATTTCCGGTTGTTTTGGTAGATGAGGAGGGAATTGTTAGAGCAGACGTTCCTTTTAGAAGAGCAGAATCCAAATATAGTGTTGAACAAGTAGGTGTAACGGTGGAGTTCTATGGTGGCGAACTTAATGGAGTAAGTTATTCTGATCCTGCTACTGTAAAAAAATATGCGAGGCGTTCTCAATTAGGGGAAATTTTTGAATTAGACCGGGCTACTTTGAAATCTGATGGTGTTTTTCGCAGCAGTCCAAGGGGTTGGTTCACTTTTGGTCATGCTACCTTTGCTTTGCTCTTCTTTTTCGGACACATTTGGCATGGCGCTAGAACATTGTTCCGAGATGTTTTTGCTGGTATTGATCCAGATTTGGATGCTCAAGTGGAATTTGGAACATTCCAAAAAGTGGGAGATCCAACTACAAGGAAACAGGCAGTTTGATACACATTGTTATAGTATCTTTCACCTCTCTTTTTTGATTTGACATGGGAAACATCTCCCATCCTTTCTTTGACTCTTTTTCTTTCTTTATATGGGAAATTATCCCAAATGACAAATGAATAGGTGTGGAAGTTATAATTGTAAATAAACCAGGATCGAATCTATGGAAGCATTGGTTTATACGTTCCTTTTAGTTTCGACTTTAGGGATAATTTTTTTCGCTATCTTCTTCCGAGAACCACCTAAGGTTCCACCAACTCCAACTAAAAGAATAAAATAATTTCATTTAAGTAAGAAGTCCCCCTATCTGGGAGACTTCTTACTTAAATTAGTCTCCGTGTTCTTCGAATGGATCTCTTAATTGTTGAGAGGGTTGCCCAAACGCGGTATATAAGGCATACCCAGTAAAGCTTACAAGTAAACCAGATATGGAGATGGCGACTAAAGTTGCTGTTTCCATTTTTATAGAATTTCAAGATTACAATGGATCTACGAAAAGATCGTGTATTTACAACTACAACGGAATAGTATACAAAGTCAACACCAATGATTAAATAGAATTTATGGCTACACAAACCGTTGAAGATAGTTCTAAACCTAGGCCAAAACGAACTGGTGCAGGTAGTTTACTGAAACCCTTGAATTCGGAATATGGGAAAGTCGCCCCGGGTTGGGGGACTACTCCTTTTATGGGGATCGCAATGGCTTTATTCGCTATATTCCTATCTATCATTTTAGAAATTTATAATTCTTCCGTTTTACTGGACGGAATTTTAACCAATTAGGTTTCTACTAACTAAAACTAGGAAGTCAGAGTTTTTCCATCCAAAAAAGCCTTTCTAGTTTAAGATCTACATTTCTAGATATTATGGTAGTTCGACCGCGGAATTTTTTTGTTTCGGTATCTCTGGAATATGAGTGTGTGACTTGTTAGAATTGATCCTATTGATAATACATAGAAAGGGCCTGTTATCTCTATCAAGATGATTCTAATTCGTCAGATATTATTTATTCTAGTATCTGGAACACGAAATAGATAGAGTGGATCAAAAAAAAATGGAACTATGATTCATACTCACTATTAAGACCTCGCAACCAGACTGAAAAATTCAAGTAGTTCTTAAATAAAAATAAAAAAGAAATTTTCTTCCTTCCAATTTTGTTTGCCCAAAAGACAACTTTTTTTCTCTCGATTTTGTCGAGTCATTACACTGATTCAATAAATGATTATCAAGCGGTTCTTATTCGAAGAACCCTTGCCTTTTGTTTAGCTTGAGACTAAATCATCGTGGCTCTAGTATGAATCTAAGGTTTTAATTGAACTGATTCATAGGATCTCAACAAGATAATTTCTATATTACGCATAAAAAAACAAATCCTTTATAGGGAAGAGAAAAGTCAAGAAGCCTCTAATGACCAACATAAGGGAAAGGAAGAAAGAAAGACGCGCCAACTTGAGATTTTTTGGCATTATCATCACAAAGAAGATATTCCGGATTTTTCTTATTTGATATCTTCAAGGCAAATCGACCCAATTCAGTGGCTGATGAAGTTTTGAACCTTTTTTCTAATATTCGTTGAAAATTTTTGTGTTTCTGCTTGAGCCGTACGAGATGAAATTTTCATATACGGCTCTTAGAGGGGGACTCGGGTTAGTTACCTATCTCAATAAAGTATATGATTGGTTTGAGGAACGTCTTGAGATTCAGGCAATTGCAGATGATATAACTAGTAAATATGTTCCTCCCCATGTCAACATATTTTATTGTTTAGGGGGAATTACACTTACTTGTTTTCTAGTACAAGTCGCTACCGGTTTTGCTATGACTTTTTACTACCGACCAACCGTTACAGAGGCTTTTTCCTCGGTTCAATACATAATGACCGAGGCCAACTTTGGTTGGTTAATCCGATCAGTTCATCGATGGTCAGCAAGTATGATGGTTTTAATGATGATCCTGCATGTATTTCGTGTGTATCTCACAGGGGGATTTAAAAAACCCCGCGAATTAACTTGGGTCACAGGTGTGGTTTTGGCTGTTTTGACTGCATCATTTGGTGTAACTGGTTATTCTTTGCCTTGGGATCAAATTGGCTATTGGGCAGTCAAAATTGTGACAGGTGTACCTGACGCCATTCCGGTAATAGGATCGCCTTTAGTGGAGTTATTACGCGGAAGTGCTAGTGTGGGCCAATCCACTTTGACTCGTTTTTATAGTTTACATACCTTTGTACTGCCTCTGCTTACTGCCGTATTTATGTTAATGCACTTTCCAATGATACGTAAGCAAGGTATTTCGGGTCCTTTATAGGGAAGGCATATCATAGAGAATTATAATTATCATATATCATATCGGGTAGGTTTTGGTATTTCATTGCTACAAGCATGGGTTATTGTAAAATAACACATGTCATTTGGATACTTCTCTTCAACTCCAAAGTATTTTTATACAATACAAATAGTTGAAGTTAATTTTACGAAAGAAAAAAGGCGGATTATGGGAGTGTGTGACTTGAATTATTGATTTGGCCATGCAGATAAAGAATTGGATCTGCCACATTAGAATTCACAACCAAAGGTGTCTCCGCATCCAATCAACATGTAAGTCCCCTACCTAGGAAGGATAGGCTGGTTCACTTGAGGAGAATATCTTCTATGATCATACCGCAACCATGTCATCCATGAACAGGCTCCGTAAGATCCCATAGAGTAGAAATGGAATAAGTCATGTGACATGATCCAGTTCTCTATTTATTACACTTACCTTTTTATTATAGTATGGAAATGCATTCATTTTCTTTGCATCGATTGTGATCCGCAATACTATCGGAGTAAAAGAAGGGATCTAAGGAAGAATGTAGGCTAAACTTTTTGATTTTTTATTAGTAACAAGTAAATATTTTGTTTGGAGGTAAGAAACTTGCGATATTGAGGGGATAAATACCAACTAATCAAGAGACATGAGACAATCCACAAAGCAATTGATCATGATCAAATTTGTAAGCCCACTTGGATATTGAGCATTTACCCATAAGAATAGGATTATTTTCAATGAGTAGTTGTAGGTGCAACTTCGGAAAAGAGAATCTGATAAAGCTTTTCTTGCCTAGAGTCATTGAGTCATTATAAACCTTAATTCTATTAAGGATCTTCCGCGGTCTTATTTCTTTCACTCTTGCTCGAGCCGGATGATGATAAATTCTCATGTCCGGTTCCTTTGGGGGATGGATCCTAAAGAGTTCACCTATCCCAATAACAAAGAAACCAGACTTAAATGATCCTGTATTAAGAGCTAAATTAGCTAAAGGGATGGGACATAATTATTACGGGGAACCCGCATGGCCCAACGATCTTTTATATATTTTTCCAGTAGTAATTCTAGGTACTATTGCATGTAATGTAGGTTTAGCGGTTCTCGAGCCATCAATGATTGGTGAACCGGCAGATCCGTTTGCAACTCCTCTGGAAATATTACCCGAGTGGTACTTCTTTCCCGTGTTTCAAATACTCCGTACGGTACCCAATAAGTTATTGGGCGTTCTTTTAATGGTTTCTGTGCCAACAGGCTTATTGACAGTACCTTTTCTAGAGAATGTCAATAAATTCCAAAATCCATTTCGCCGCCCAGTAGCTACGACCGTTTTTTTAATCGGTACTGTAGTAGCTCTTTGGTTAGGTATTGGAGCAACATTACCCATTGATAAATCATTAACTTTAGGTCTTTTTTAGATATTTTTTGATTCATTCAACCGTGAAGTACCATAGGTATCTAGGAAATAGTTACTTCCAAGTGAATCTTCCCTAGATACCTAAAATCCATTTTATTATGATCCATTTCGCGAAAATATAGATTGTACCAAAGATGCTAAATTGTTTTCTTTTTATTCTAACTCGAAAAAGAAGAAGAAAAAAAATTGCAATGGATTTAAAACGAGAGTTTATTCTTAAGTAAATCAATTGGGAGATGCTTCTCTAGAGTGTCCCATATATGTTTTCTATCTTCCATACGAAAACTGTCAATTCTCAGAAGATCTTCTTCAGTCTTACTCAAAAGGTCCAATAGTGTATGTATATTGGCCCTTTTTAGACAATTATACGTTCTAGAAGTCAATTCTAATTGATCAATAAAAATACAATTCAATGGAATTCCTTTTTTGTTTTTCTTTAGATTAGTTAATCTTTTTTGAAAAGTAAAAAGGGGTGGAGTAAACCTGTTTTTATTTTCTTCGAAACTAGCGCCCTCTTCCTCCGCGTGTAGAAAAGGAAGAAATAAATCAATCAAATTACGAGAAGCCTCATAAAGTGCTTCCTTAGGGGTTAAACTTCCATTAGTCCATATTTCTAGAAAAAGTATCTCGTGTTTTTCATTTCCATTCCCACAAGAAAAAATACTATAATTCACATTTCGAACAGGCATGGATACAGCATCTATAGGATAACTTCCATCTTGATAGTTCTTTCTGAGTTCTGTCTGATATCCACGATCTCTCTTGATCTGTAAATCAATACAGAAATCAATGGGCTCTGTCAAGTTAGCTATAGGTTGTGCCGTATCAACGATTTCTACGGAAGGCGGTAAGATGATATCTTGAGCAGTTATGTATCTAGGACCTTTGACGCAAATGGATGCGTCTCTAACTCCATAGAGATTACTTCTCAATACAATTTCTTTCAAATTTAGTAAAATTTCTTGTACGGATTCTTCAATACCTGCTATTGTAGAATACTCGTGCGGCACGCTCCCAAATTTTGCACGTGTGATACATGTTCCTTCTATTTCTCCAAGTAAAGCTCTTCGCAAGGCAATACCGACGGTGTCCGCTTGACCTTTTCTAAGCGGGGACAGAATGAAACGACCATAATAAAGGCGCTTACTATCTACTCTTGATTCAACACACTTCCACTGTAGTGTTTGAGTGGATCCTGCTACCTCCTCTCGAACCATAATAGACTAGTATTATTATTTTATCATTGAATCGTTTATTTCTCTTGAAATGAAAGTTGAAAGCGGGTTAATTCTTTTACAGACGTCTTTTTTTAGGCGGTCGACATCCATTATGCGGCATAGGTGTTACATCGCGTATACAACTTAATCGCACACCACTTTTAGCAATGGCTCGTAATGCGGCATCTCTTCCACTACCAGCGCCCTTTACCATAACTTCTGCTCGTTGCAAACCTACTGTACGAATAGCATCTACTGCTGTTCTTTGACCAGCATAGGGTGATGCTTTTCTTGAGCTTTTGAATCCACAAGTACCGGCCGAGGACCAAAAAACCACCCGACCTTGTGGGTCTGTAACAGTTATAATGGTATTGTTGAAACTAGCTTGAACATGAATAACCCCTTTTGTTATTCTACGTGCACTCTTCCGTAAACTAAAACGTGCATTCCTACGTAAACCAATACGCACTTTCTTACGTGAACCAATTTTTGGTATAGCTTTTGCCATATTTTATTATCTCATAAATATGAGTTAGAAATAAAAAAAAGAAAAAAAGATACAAAGATATCCGTTTCAGGGTAAAATAAACCCTTTACTTTAATTATTTTAAATGAAATTATTTTATTTGGAATTGGAACATTTCCGCGGGTACTTTTTTTTACTTTTTAGAAAGTAAAGTTCTTTTTCGAAAGATTACCCCTGTCTTTGTTTATGCTTCGGATTAGAGCAAATGACTCTAATTCGTCCACGCCTACGAATCAGTCGACATTTTGTACAAATTTTACGAACGGAAGCTCTTATTTTCATATTTCCGTATCCTTTTTTAAACTATGAATCTAATCTTTTGGAAAAAATAAGTCTCTTCGCTTGAATTTTAGAACTTAGAATTTATTACCCTAGAAAAAAAAAGAAAAACCTAATCCTTTGAATCTTTGGTATCCTTCAAATCTTCGCTATCCTTCAAATCTTCGCTATCCTTCGAGTCTTCGATACGCTTCGAATCCTTATGGGGAAGTCTATAAATTATACGTCCCTTGCTTGAATCATAACGACTTACTTCAATTTTGACCCTATCCCCCATCAGTATTCGTATAGAACTAGACCGTATCTTTCCTGAAATATAGCCTAGGATGATGGTGTCATTCTCTAGCCGAACGCGGAACATTCCATTGGGTAGGGCTTCCGTAACTAAACCTTCGAAAGTTACTTTTGCTTCTCTCGGGTTTTTTTTTTCTCTCCTATTTTTTTTTTCTGTCATATTTTTTTTCTCCTATTTTTCTATTTTTATTTTAAAAATAGGAAGGGCGAGATAGAATTCGAGCACTATAGGCGGGGCGATTACCATATATAACATAAGACTTCTCCCCCAATTCTGTTTAGTCGAGCTTCTCGATCTGTCATTATTCCTCGAGAAGTAGAAAGAATAGCAATTCCCATTCCACCCAAAACTTTAGGAATTCCTTGATAGTTGGTATAAATTCGTAAGCCGGGTCGGCTGATACGCTTTAAAAAGGTTCTTGTTCTATATATTCCTTTTATAGTCTTTCTCTTTTGATGTCGCAAAGTTGAAACCAAGAAATATCTGTTACGTTCCTGATGTTTCCGAACACTTTCAATAAAACCCTCTCGTAGAAGTATTTTAACAATGTTTTCGGTAATATTTGTAGATACTACTCGAACTGTTCCTTTTTTATTCATGTCCGCATTTCTTATAGAGGTTAGTAAATCAGCAATAGTGTCCTTGCCCATAAGACTCTAATTCTAGGTTCCTCCTAATTTTTCTATAATCAACATGTTTTCTTTTTTTTTTTTTCATTTTGGATTTTAAAACATATACGTAAAACACAATCTACTAAATTAATTCTTTGGTCTCAATTTCGCCTACTAGTATTTATAATACTTCAGGAGCTAATGAAACTATTTTGGTAAAATTCAATTCTCTCAATTCCTCGGCAATCGCGCCAAAAACTCGAGTTCCTTTTGGATTGCCTTTTTGATCAATTATAACCGCAGCATTGTCATCATAGCGGATTATTATACCGTCTTCGCATTTGAACTCTTTACATGTACGTACAATTACAGCTCGAATTACTTCGGATCTTTCTAGAGGCATTTGGGGCAATGCGTCTTTGATTACAGCAACAATAACATCACCAATACGAGCATATCGCTGATTACCAGCAGCTCCTATGACTCGAATACACATCAATTTTCGAGCTCCACTATTATCTGCTACATTTAAAAGGGTCTGAGGTTGAATCATATTATTTTGATTTCAATTTGTTATTTCAATGCAAAAGGATGAAAGAAATATTGTCTTTCCAGAAAGAAAAACCGAGCATTTTTTTTTATCTTCCATACCCCTTTTAGGGTTCTATATCTCTAATCGAATAAATTGACTTCGTATGGGCATTTTACTGGCAGCTATGGAGATAGCTGCTCTAGCTACAGTTTCAGATACTCCCCCCATTTCATAAAGTATACGACCAGGTTTAACAACGGATACCCAATATTCGGGGGACCCCTTTCCCGAGCCCATACGTGTTTCCGTGGGTCTTAGTGTAACCGGTTTGTCGGGAAATATACGTACCCATATTTTTCCACCACGACGTGCATATCGTGTTATTGCTCTTCGTCCTGCTTCTATCTGTCTCGCCGTGATCCAAGCGGGTTCAAGTGCTTGAAGAGCATATCTACCAAAACAAATACGATTGCCTCGGCAGGATTTTCCTTTCATTCTTCCTCTATGTTGTTTGCGAAATCTGGTTCTTTTGGGGTTATAGTCGATGGTTCTCTTTCTTAGTTCCATCTCTACTGCAAAACTGGACATGAGAGTTTCTTCTCATCCAGCTCCTCGCGAATGGAATCAGAAAGCATGTAAATTTCTCTAATTCATAATATTCCAAAATATTACGGTACGGATAGATACACATTAATAGATAATAGAAAAAGTTCGGTTTTTTTTATATTGAATTTGTTAAAACAGAAAAATATAATATATAGTCAAAAAAGAAGATCTAGAATATATCCAGATGTGTGTGTATATTTATCTAAATTCTATATTTATAGATAATGTAATCCTTCTTAAAAAAATCCTTATTTTTACTCTTATTGAATCGCGGTAAAGTATTCTAATTCAATAAGAATTTCGCGGGCGAATATTTACTCTTTCCTGTCTTATTTGTTAATTTATAAACTTACCAAATAAGACAATTTTTTTGGTTTGTTCCGCCATCCCACCCAATGAAGTGTTAGGATTCTTTTCAATAAAATCCTATGGAATCATAGGTTCTGTCGTTCCCACTGCTTCTCCTTGAATGGTTAGGTCTGAATCCCGCAACGGAGCTTCCAAAAAATTTCTTTCCGAGTTAATTTTCTCAGTTTTATTAACCCGGGCGGCTCTTTATTATTGCTTTAAATTTGTAGTTCTTGTTTCAAGTTACAATTTTTAATTCTCTATTATTTTTATTATATTGATGCTTTATCACATTGCCTTTTATGATGTAATTCATAGACCATACATAGTGGAATCCTATATCTTATTTATTTCCTCTTCCTTCTTTCTATCATCCCTCCCTTTATCCACATCCCTTTAGTTTTGCTTCACAACCTAGAATCCCTTTTCTTTTTTAGAGAAAAAATTGCAGTTGCTACAACTATATGACACATCTACTCATTTATGTTATGATAGAGGTATTTATTCATATAGTGACTGTTTCTTAGTTAGGATCTCGACAATACGAAGCAATAGGTTGGTTATTAGTTAATTTTCTATAATTACTAAGTTTTTTTCTTAAAAAAAAGAAAAAAATAACGAGTCACACACTAAGCATAGCAATTATATTAAATGATTTATCAATTTTCATTAAATCTTATAGAAAGAGGTATAATTTCTTCTTTTGCAGGGATTTCAGGAAAAAAGTCTCTTGTCATTTTTTATTCTATCAATGGACAGAATCCGAAGACAAGATTACTTATTCTTCGTCTACGAATATCCAAATTTTTACACCTAATACTCCATAGATAGTCCGAATTGGATAGCAGCAATAATCAATTTTAGCGCGAATTGTTTGGAGGGGAAGTCTACCCTTTTTAATAGATTCGGCGCGTGCAATTTCTTTTCCTCCGAGACGACCCGCAATTTTTACTTTTACTCCCCTTATATCTGCTTTTTTAGTTAATTCAATGGCTTTTTTCATTGCCTTTCGGAATGAAACTCTATTTTTTAATTGGAAAGCTATATATTCTGCAAGAATGTTAGGCTGTCTATAAGGTTCTTTAACTTTTTCGATAGAAATATTAAATCTCTGGTTTACAGAGTTAATTTCCTTTTGTAGATCTTTCTCTAATTCTTCGATTGCTCCTTTTTTCTTTAATAAATTTGGGAATCCAATATGGATTATGACGTGGATCGTATCGATTTCTTTTTGGATTTCTATATGTGTAATTACTTCGGAACTTGAACCTGAGTCCATTTTTCTATTATGTGTAATTACTTCGGAACTTGAGTCTGATTCTATTTTTCTATTCGAGCCCTTTTTCCTATTCTTTTGTATATAGTTCTTGATACAATCCCTTATTTTTTTATCTTCCTGTAGACCTTCAGAATAATTTTTTGGTTGTGCGAACCAAAAGGAATGGTGTTTTTGGGTTGTACCAAGTCTGAAACCGAGTGGATTTATTTTTTGTCCCATATTTTTCTATTCTATATTTTTTTTACTGGGAATCGAAATCTTAGATGGATCTAAAGGTTATTTAGATTTCTTTACTATATTTAGTACAATTGTTATATGACACATGCTTTTTTTTATGGGGAAACTACGTCCTCGAGCTCGAGGTCTGAATTTCTTCATAATAGTACTCCTACTGACTTCGGCTTTAGTAATAAATAAATTCGCTTTGTCGAAATCCCTATAATGAGTAGCATTTGCGGCTGCCGAATAAACCAACTTTAAGATGGGATAAGATGCTCGATAGGGCATGAGGTTCAGTATCATAACAGTTTCCTCGTAGTAACGCCAGCGAATCTCGTCAAGAACTCTTTGTGCTTTGAAAACAGACATAGGGATACGTTTTTGTGCTTTGAAAACTCTCTCGAACTTAAGTAGACGATCGGTTGGAACTTTCCTTGCGAGTTTCCTTAGCCCACTTTTCTTCTTCTTTATCCTAGGGATATACTTTACTAGTTTGAAACTTGTCATAAATAAGGTTATTCCCCGCCTACCTTTACTTTATTTTGAATCTTTTTTTCTTCTTAATCTTTCTATTCAGAATTCAGTTAACGACGAGATTTAGTATCCTTTCTTGCATTTTCATAACTCGTGAAATGCCGAGTAGGCACGAATTCCCCCAATTTGCGACCTACCATAGGATTTGTTATGTAAATAGGTATATGTTCCTTTCCATTATGAATCGCGATTGTATGGCCAACCATTGTGGGTAGAATGCTAGATGCCCGGGACCACGTTACTATTGTTTCTTTCTCCTCCTTCATATTGACCTTTTCTATCTTTGCCAATAAATGATGAGCTACAAAAGGATTCGTTTTTTTTCGTGTCACAGCTGATTACTCCTTTTTTCCTTTTTAAAGAGTGGCATTCTATGTCCAATATCTCGATCGAAGTACGGAGGTCAGAATAAATAGAATAATGATCAATGGAAAAAAGAAAAAAATCCTTTAGCTGGATAAGGGGCGGATGTAGCCAAGTGGATCAAGGCAGTGGATTGTGAATCCACCATGCGCGGGTTCAATTCCCGTCGTTCGCCCATCGCATTATTGCAAATTCCAAAAATGCAATTTTCCATATTCCTAGTTACGTATTTACTTACGGCGACGAAGAATAAAACTATCGCTATATTTTTTCCTTTTCCTAGTTCTTCTTCCAAGCGCAGGATAACCCCAAGGGGTTGTGGGTTTTTTTCTACCAATGGGAGCTTTCCCTTCACCGCCCCCATGGGGGTGGTCCACAGGGTTCATAACTACCCCTCTTACTACGGGGCGTTTACCTAGCCAACACTTAGATCCGGCTCTACCCAAACTTTTTTGGTTCACCCCAACATTACCCACTTGTCCGACTGTTGCTAAGCAGTTTTGGGATACTAAACGGACCTCCCCAGATGGTAATCTTAAAGTGGCCGATTTACCCTCTTTTGCAATGAGTTTCGCTACAGCACCTGCTGCTCTAGCTAATTGCCCACCCCTTCCACGTGTGATTTCTATGTTATGCATGGCCGTGCCTAAGGGCATATCGGTTGAAGTAGATTCTTCTTTTCTCTCAAAAAACCCCTTCCCAAACTGTACAAGCTTCTTCCAAAGCATACGGCTTTCTAGATGTATATGACGATCTCTAGACAGATGGATCTTATATGAATCATATGATGAAGTACCACATGAGTGGAT
>NW_028260080.1:0-12500 GCF_056163025.1 Triticum urartu | reverse complement strand
TTTAATATCCATCCCTTTGGTCTTATTGACATAAGAGATGTCATTTATAGTCTATCTCTTTCTATATATGGAAAGTCAAGAAATTCTCATCGAAACATCGAGAAATTGTGCATATAGAAAACTCTAAAGAAAGAAAAAAAGGAGACCCATGCCATGATTTTCAAATCTTTTCTATTTAGTAGTCTAAGTTTCTCGATGAGGATAATTAATTCGGTCGTTGTGGTCGGACTCTATTATGGATTTCTGACTACATTCTCCATAGGTCCCTCTTAGATCTTCTTTCTCCAATCTTGGATTAGGGAAGAAGGAGATATTCGCGACTACTGGCGATTTCATTATGGGGCAGCTCATGATCTTCATATCGATCTATTATCCACCTCTGTATCTATTCTTTCTTAGCTAAACAGGTGGAAGATCTATCCAATTTGGTTATATTATATCATGGACTCGAAAAACGGATCTGAATTTGACTGAAATGCACGATCTTCACAGGTATCACTTTTCACGATACCTAAAAGGTGGAATAGCGATTTTCGAACCATTTCCTATAAGAGAATGGTTTCCATTACTTTGAGAAATGGATTCTTATATCAAACTATAGCTATTGCATTAAAGAAGAAAAGAAACTAATAGAAGTCGAAGACGCGGAATGATAGTGAATAGAGAGAAAGATTCTTCTGATTTTCTTGTTTCTATCTACTAGACGCCGTAGAGAATTGAGAATTTTCATGTCTTTCAATTCTCGTACTCGTAATTGGAAAGTTATGGAAGGAGACCCATCATTTTGCAATGAAAACAACATATAAAACTCTGGACAATTTCGAAATCAGGCCAAGCGTCTTAATACATATGCAAAAAAATTCATTATTGGCCCACCATTGATTAGAAGATTTAGCTTGTATGAATCGCTATTGGTTTGATACGAATAATGACAATCGTTTCAGTATGTTAAGGATACAGATGTATCCACAATTCATTTAGAGTTACTTAATAGTCTATTTCTTATACCATATCTCTATCCCGTGAAATTCTCGAGCCAAAAGATGGATGCATATGCTGTGTTTCATTTTGCTAAATGATATCAATTAAATGGTGTATCAATTCCATAAATTGCATATAGCAATAAATAAATCAGCAAAATTCTTTCTAATATTTTAGATAGAAGAAACATTTCTTCTATCTAAAATATTAGAAAGAATGTACCCTTCTATCCAAATCCAATTTGCATCGATAAAATAAATCCAAATTCCAGTAGTAGATGAATAATTGCAAATTTGTGTGTGTACGAGATTAGAATAACTTCAAAATAACTGACATAATTTTGTATTTTTCCTGATCAGAAAAATACATGAAAAAGAAAGGAGGTAGAAAAATTTTTGGATTTATGGTTAAAGAAGAAAAAGAAGAAAACAGGGGTTCTGTTGAATTTCAAGTATTCAGTTTCACCAATAAGATACGGAGACTTGCTTCACATTTGGAATTACACAAAAAAGATTTTTCATCGGAAAGAGGTCTACGAAGACTTTTGGGAAAACGTCGACGTTTGCTGGCTTATTTGGCAAAGAAAAATAGAGTACGTTATAAGAAATTAATCGGTCAGTTGAATATTCGGGAGCAGTAATTTAATCGTTCAAATTTTTTTCTTGTTTTATTATTTTTTTAGTAGTCTTATAGTAGTCTTAGATTTTTCATTTTGATGAGCCTCGCTTTGAGGAATTCATGGAATAATCCATTTTCATGGAATAATGAATTAAGGAAGAAAGGATATGAGTCTACCGCTTACAAGAAAAGATCTCATGATAGTCAATATGGGCCCTCAACACCCATCAATGCATGGTGTTCTTCGACTGATCGTTACTCTCGATGGTGAGGATGTTATTGATTGTGAACCCATATTAGGGTATTTACACAGAGGAATGGAAAAAATCGCGGAAAACCGAACTATTATACAATACTTACCTTATGTAACAAGGATATAGAGAGATTGTAGAAAGGGGATAGGATAGTTATTTTTGCAAGAGACTTGTTGTAAATTCCTTAACTTAAGAAAGAAAAAAGAATAAAAACACAGATACATAACATAAAAAAAAGAATAAATAAGACGAGATTCGACCTCCCCCTACATATTTAATTTCCTCTCCTATACAAAAACTAGCAAGACCCACTCCATTGGTAATTCCATCAATAACACCCTTATCAAAAAACTCCGTGAGTTCGGTTAACCCTCTTATACCGAGGGTAAAGACCCTAGTATAGAAAATATCTATATAACCACGATTATATGACCAACTGTATATATTTTTTTTTACTTGATCTAAAAATTCTTTTTTAGGATTTCCTTTGTAAAAAGAGTTTATTAAATCCAAATTCTGAAAAAAAGAATAAGCGGATCCATAGAAGATATATGCTATGAATAAACCAAAGATAGCTAGACTTACAGAAGAAATTGCATTAGTAATAAATTCATATGAATTTACAAAAGAATTAGAACTTTCCTGGGTAAAGTTTATTGAGGGAGTTAACCACTTTGATAATATGGTTAACTCTGCTATTCCATTACCAATTCCTCCATTATCAAAAGAGATTCCTATGAATCCAATGAACAAAGTGAAAAGTAGTAATATAAGAAGAGGAAATAACATAGTATTTCCCGTTTCATGCGGATAGGCAAAAGTTTTTTTAGCCCCAAAAGACGTAGTAAAGGATCCTATCCTATTTCTTGTATTACCTTGAATTTTTGGTATATTTTGTGAAAAAAAAGAAACTCCACTCTTCGTTGTTGATAAAACGAAATCCCTATTCACTCCTTTGGGTATCCTTTTTCCCCATAAGGATATTGAATACAAGGAACTCTCTTTAGTGCTACTGTAATTTTGAAAATGAACACGCAAATACCCATCAAATGTAAGTAAATATATCCGAAACATATAAAAGGCAGTTAATCCTGCAGTAAAGGAGGCTATTATTCCAAAAAAGGGCGAATACAACCAACTATTACTAAGGATTTCATCTTTGGACCAGAAGCAAGCAAGAGGTGGAATACCACAAAGAGAAAGTGTACCCCATAAAAAAGTAGTTCTTGTGATTGGAATGTATTTTCTTAAACCGCCCATAAGAACCATATTTTGACTTTTATCTGGTGAATATCCAACAAGAGGTTCCATTGAATGAATAACGGATCCGGATCCCAAGAACAATAAAGCTTTTGAATAAGCATGAGTGATCAAATGGAATAAAGCAGCTTGATAAGAACCTATACCTAGAGCTAACATCATATAACCCAATTGAGACATTGTAGAATAGGCTAAGCTTCTTTTAATATCTCTCTGAGCAAGAGCTAAAGTAGCTCCTAAGAATAGTGTTATTGTACCTACTAAAGAAATAAAACTCATTATCAAAGGTAAAGATATGAAAAGAGGAAGAAGTCGAGCTAGAAGAAAAATTCCCGCAGCAACCATAGTTGCTGCGTGTATAAGAGCCGAAATAGGAGTGGGCCCTTCCATAGCATCGGGTAACCATACGTGAAGAGGGAATTGTGCGGATTTCGCAACTGCACCAAGGAATAATAAAAAAGCACACAAAGTAGTAAGTAAAGAGTTAATTCCATTATTAGGAATCCAGTTATTAGCTATTTTGAACAAATCCCTAAACTCTAAACTACCTGTTATCCAAAAAAAACCTAAAATTCCTAATAATAGACCAAAATCCCCTACACGATTAGTTACAAAAGCTTTTTGACAAGCACTCGCTGCGATTGGTCGTGTAAACCAAAAGCCTATCAATAAATAAGAACACATTCCCACGAGTTCCCAAAAAAAATAAATTTGTATCAAATTGGAGCTAGTAACCAATCCCAACATGGAAGTATTGAAAAAACTTATATAAACAAAAAATCTCAAATATCCTTCATCGTGAGACATATAACCATCACTATAAATAAGAACCAGGATTCCTACAGTAGTAATTAGTATTAACATAATAGAAGTAAGTGGGTCAATCAAGTATCCAAATTCTAAAGAAAAATCATTATTGACGGTCCAAGACCATAGATATTGATAGATCGAACTTCCATTTATTTGTTGAATAGACAGTTGAACTGAGAATACCATAGCTATACTTAAGAGTAAAACACTAGGAAAAGCCCATATGCGACGAAGATTTTTTGTTGCTGTCGGAATAAGAATAAGGCCAAATCCCATTGACATAATAACTGGAAGTGGGAGAAGAGGGATTACCCATGCATATTGATATGTATGTTCCATAAGAAAAGAAATTGCAATTTTTACTTCAATTTTTACTTCAATTTTTCTATAAAATTGTTTCCGATTCACCAAACCAATTCTTATCTCTTTCTGAAAGAATAAATAAAAAGAATAAGAAAAAATACTGAAATTCTTAATTTTTCCAAAATTTATCTCATTGAAATAATTAAAAATTAAGAATGGGTTTAGTTGGTTAAATTAAAAAAGTTAATAAAATAACTAGGTAACGAAGTTATTTTATTAACTAAATAAAGATATTTATAAAAATAAAAAAAAAAAAGTGGAATCATTTTACTTTCTATTCATAATTCATTTTTATATTTCTTTAAAACAAAGATGAAACAGCTCTCTTGTTCCATAATTAACTGATTGAGTGAATTCCAATGAAAACCTATGTTTATAAGAAATTATCGAATAGTCCTTACTTCATATAGAACTAAAATTCTAATGACTATAAATTACCTAAGTTTTAGAATGTCTTGTTTAAGAGACTCAGTATTTTTTGTTTTGATTGGAATTCCTTTCCTTTATGGAATACCATTCTGAACTTAATTAACTATTTTCATTTTCCCTTCTTTTTATCCCCCCGTCTTATCTTATATGGGGGATAGGCTTCCATACCATATATCTATATATGGAGTATACTTGATATATAAATAGATATAAATAGATTTAAATGAGAAACCCTTCTATATATTCTATATTATTAAAAAAAAAGTATAAAATATATAAAGAAAAAATGTTAAAAAATTCTTGTTGTCTTATCCGCATTAGACAAAATGAAGTAAAAAATAATTCAAAATTTAAGTATCTTTCAGTATCTAAGTATAAATACTAATAAAAAGAAGAAAGAAGGATTGATTTGCAGCAATAGATGTCTTTCACATACAACTAGAAAAAAGTAATTTCCTTTTTGAATGGCAGTTCCAAAAAAACGTACTTCAATGTCAAAAAAGCGTATTCGTAAAAATATTTGGAAGAAAAAGACTTATTTTTCCATAGTACAATCTTATTCTTTAGTAAAATCAAGATCATTTTCGAGCGGTAATGAGCATCCAAAACCAAAGGGTTTTTCTGGGCAACAAACAAATAATAAGATTTTGGAATAATATGAATTGACTTATCAAAAAAGAATTCCAATTATTTAATAATTTGGATTCTTCTTTGAATGTACTTTTATGTGTCGAATTACTCGGTACAATATTCTTAGAACAAAAAACCCCTCTTATCTTATATATACAAGAAAAAAAAAGTTTTGTTTGGTATACTGTGTGCTAAGTATTCTTTTCCTATCAATGAACTTTTCATAATTTTCCTAATAGAATCCTCATATTCTATTAGGAAAATTATGAAAAGTGGAGTATTCTTACAATAGGACTTACAACTTCCACCTATCTTCTCCAAAATCATAAGGTTAGTAAATCTTATTAATAAGAGCATAAAGACTTTCATTCTAGAAATTTTTAAAAAATCCAAAAAGCCTTTTCTATTTATCCATTTTATTTTAATTTCATCATTAAATAGAAACCCTTTTGGATTTTTTTCATTGTATTGAAAGAATTTTCAAAATGTAAAGGGGAAATTAATTAGAAAAAATTAGTTCTATAATTGCAAGTTAGAAAAAAGAAGTTCCAACTCTTTCAAGCAGTGTTTGTGTTTCTATTGGGCAAAGCAAGAGTTTATTGTAAAAAAAAAAAATGGAAACGATACTACCAAACGAAGTCTATTTTAATGAAAACTCTAATGTTCCTAAATTTTATGGACTTTCCCAATATCGACGATTCCCAAGATAATAGCTATTATTCTTTTAAGTTACCTATTATTTGAAGTTAGCCGCCATGGTGAAATTGGTAGACACGCTGCTCTTAGGAAGCAGTGCTCAAGCATCTCGGTTCGAATCCGAGTGGCGGCATTCTTGAAAAAGAATACAATAGATTAGAAATCAATTCGAAATTTACAATTTTGTAATGGGACCTTCCCCTTATGCTATTTGCAACTTTAGAACATATACTAACTCATATCTCTTTCTCAACGATTTCAATTGTGATTACGATTCATTTTATAACCTTATTAGTTCGTGAACTTGGAGGATTACGCGATTCGTCAGAAAAAGGAATGATAGTTACTTTTTTCTCTATAACAGGATTCTTAGTTTCTCGTTGGGCTTCCTCGGGACATTTTCCATTAAGTAATTTATATGAGTCATTGATCTTCCTTTCATGGGCCCTGTATATTCTTCATACCATTCCTAAAATACAGAACTCTAAAAATGATTTAAGCACAATAACTACGCCAAGTACTATTTTAACGCAAGGCTTTGCCACATCGGGTCTTTTAACTGAAATGCATCAATCCACGATACTAGTACCTGCTCTACAATCTCAGTGGTTAATGATGCATGTCAGTATGATGTTATTAAGCTATGCAACTCTTTTGTGCGGATCCTTATTATCTGCCGCTATTCTAATCATTAGATTTCGAAATAATTTCCATTTCTTTTCTAAAAAGAAAAAAAATGTTTTAAATAAAACATTTTTCTTTAGTGATATTAAATATTTTTATGCAAAAAGAAGTGCTTTAAAAAGAACCTCTGTCCCTTCATTTCCAAATTATTACAAATATCAATTAACGGAGCGTTTGGATTCTTGGAGTTATCGTGTCATTAGCCTAGGATTTACCCTTTTAACCGTAGGTATTCTTTGTGGAGCAGTATGGGCTAATGAGGCCTGGGGATCCTATTGGAATTGGGATCCTAAGGAAACTTGGGCATTTATTACTTGGACCATATTCGCAATTTATTTACATAGTAGAACAAATCCAAATTGGAAGGGTACGAATTCTGCACTTATAGCTTTGATAGGATTTCTTATAATTTGGATTTGTTATTTTGGTATAAATCTATTAGGAATAGGCTTACATAGTTATGGTTCGTTTACATTAACACCTAAATGATTACATAAAATAAAACCTTCATGAAATGAAGGTTTTTACTTTTATGTTTTATTTGAGAACCCCTTGAACGCCTTATCAAAGGGTTCTCAAAAATTCGAGATAGATCTAATTATACTTTTTTACTTATTTCTGCATTATATACTTTTTTACTTATTTCTGCATTAATAGAGCAGACGAGTAAAAAAAAGCAAACCTATTTAGGATAATAATTGGATAAGAGAGCCTCTACCCTGTCAACGGATAGGGAGAGAACAAAATCTGGATAAATACCAATTCCTATTACTGGTAAAAAGATACAGATTAAAATAAAGAGTTCTCGTGGTCCAGAATCCACAAAATTTGCGTTTGGAACATTAAATAGCTTGTATCCATAGAACATCTGGCGTAACATAGATAATAAATAAATAGGAGTTAATATCATTCCAATTGCCATTACAAAAGTAATTAGTGTTTTTGGCATTAACAGAAATTTTGGACTAGTAATTAGTCCAAAAAATACTACTAATTCTGCGACAAAACCACTCATTCCTGGTAAGGCAAGAGAAGCCATTGAAAAGCTACTAAACATGGTAAAAATTTTAGGCATTGGGATAGATATTCCCCCCAGTTCTTCGAGATAAACAAGACGCATTCTATCAGAAGCGGTTCCTGCCAAGAAAAAAAGTGTAGCACCAATAAATCCATGGGATAATATTTGTAAAATAGCTCCATTGAGTCCAATGTTGGTTATGGAACCAATTCCTATAATTATGAAACCCATGTGAGATACAGAGGAATAAGCTATTCTTTTTTTGAAATTTCGTTGACCAAGAGAAGTTGAAGCTGCATAGATTATTTGGATCGCTCCTATTATTACTAACCAGGGCGAAAATAGATAATGAGCATGAGGTAACAATTCCATGTTGATCCGAATCAATCCATATGCTCCCATCTTTAATAATATTCCCGCTAAAAGCATACATGTACTATAATGTGCTTCCCCATGGGTATCTGGTAACCACGTATGTAGGGGTATAATCGGCAATTTGACAGCATAAGCAATAAGGAAGCCAAAATATAAAAGTATTTCCAAGGTTGCAGGGTATGATTGATTAATTAATCTTTCCAAATCTAATCCTGGTTCGTTGGAACCATATAAGCCCATACCCAGAACTCCGATTAAGAAAAAAATGGAACCGCCTGCAGTATACAAAATAAACTTTGTAGCTGAATATAGACGCCTCTTCCCCCCCCACATGGATAAAAGTAAGTAAACAGGAATTAATTCTAACTCCCACATGATAAAAAAAAGTAAAAGGTCTCGCGAAGAAAATAATCCTATTTGACCACTATACATTGCGAGCATCAGGAAATAGAATAATCGCGAATTCCGTGTAATTGGCCAAGCTGCTAAAGTAGCTAAAGTAGTGATAAATCCTGTCAATAAAATAGATCCTAATGAAAGTCCATCGATTCCCAATCTCCAGTGGAAATCGAAGACATCTATCCATTTATAATCCTCCTTTAATTGGATTAAGGGATCCTCCAGTTGGAAATGATAACAGAACGCATAAGTCATTAGAAGGAATTCTAATAAACAAATAGATATAGTATACCACCTAACGACTTTGTTTCCCTTATGAGGTAAAAAGAAAATTAATGAACCTGCAAATATCGGCAAAACAACAAGTATTGTTAACCAAGGAAAATAACTCATGATAAAGTGATAAAGACAAGATACGTTTTGACCAGAAAAGCCCGTGCTCGATTATTTCGAGCACAGGCTTCTTCGGTAAAGAGGAATCAGACGATTCGAGTGAAGTTTTTTGTAACGTATCAATAAGATAGAGCCATGCTACGTGTTGTTTCAGGCCCTAAATAAACGCGGACACTTAAAAAATCTGTCGGGCAGGCAGATTCACATCTCTTACAACCCACACAATCTTCGGTTCTCGGCGCGGAAGCAATTTGCTTGGCTTTACATCCATCCCAGGGTATCATTTCTAATACATCTGTTGGACAAGCTCGTACACATTGAGTGCATCCTATACATGTATCGTAAATTTTTACGGAATGTGACATTGGATCTATAAATTTTTCTTTTCAACATAAAATTTTTCGATCTGGTAAAAATGAAATTAGTACTATAATGAGTCATATGTATTGTAGACACCAGACGAAGCAATGGTTTATCCAAACTTCAAAAAAAAAAATCTATTTTTTAATCTGTTTGTGAGAAAGCGTGAAGAGAGCCAAGAGACTTTAATTTTGGATTTCAACAATAAATAAGAAATAAGAAAGAATTTTACGAATTGTACAGACGAATTCGAATTAGCCAATAAATTGGCTATCGTCTTTTCAATATAAATTATTGCAATATTCAAATTGCAATATCAATGAATTACAAATACAAAAATTCATTTAAGTGAAAAAGAATACTATGCAATAATCTACTAAAAAAAATGGATATTCTCAAATAATACTAAGAAAATAGTATTGATTTCTATTTATTTTAATATGTGCGCCTTTGTTTAGAGGATTCTATGTCTAATTATTCAAAAGTCTAATTATTCAATAAATTAGATTGATTGATACGAGTGGATTTCCTATTACGATGGATGGAAGAAAGAATGGATAGTCCAATAGCGGCTTCAGCAGCTGCAAGGGCTATAACAAAAATTGCGAAAATATCTCCTTTTAATTGGCGACTATCAAATAGATCAGAAAATGTTACGAGATTTAGATTAATTGAATTCAGTATAAGTTCAAGACATATTAGAGCTCTAACCATGTTTCGGCTTGTGATCAATCCATAGATACCAATCGAAAATAAATAGACACTCAAAAAAAGTACATGCTCAAACATCATTAACTAACTCCTTATCAATCTCGATTCATTTCAATATGAGGGCAAGAATTGAACCGATTCAATTAATTACAATAGAACAATTACACAACAAAAGAAAAAAAAAAAAAAAAAAAAGGAGGTATTTGTTGGCAGTAGATGGATTTTACTAAATCAAAATTGTGATTCTTTAGTTATTTATTTTAGATTTGCAATTCTTATAATTTGTACTTTTTCTAAGTTTTCTTATTGCCGAGCCATAGTAATTGCACCTATTAAAGAAACTAGAAGAATTATGGAAATGAGTTCAAACGGAAGATAAAAATCGGTTGCTAAATGAATTCCAATTTGTTGAACATTATTTATGAGACCCTGTTCTACTATTTGGTTTGATCTTGTAGTCCAAAGAATTCCATACCACGACGTATCTGGGATAGTAGTCATTAGTGAAAAAACAATAGTTATACAAACGAGTGAAGTGAACCCATCTCCAATAGTCCAATAATTCTTATCTTTAGACCATTCTGAGCCATTTACGAACATTACAGCGAATATGATCAAGACATTTATGGCTCCCACATAAATAAGAAGTTGTGCGACAGCTACAAAGTAGGAATTTAATAAAAAATAGAATAAGGATATACAAACAAGAACTAATCCCAGCGAAAAGGCAGAATAAATGGGGTTGGTAAGTAATACTACTCCTAGACCCCCTAGTAGAAGAACAAATCCCCCAAATAGCATAAGAATCTCATGTATTGGTCCAGGTAAATCCATTATGGATAAAAAGAAATTAATAGTATAAAATTTTTCATGAACTGACTAAAACTAAAGGATTCAAGGAAGGAAAAAAGGATTAGGGTATTTTTTTGTGTATAAACTTATAGTTATAAATTATATTATATCACGAAAATCTAGTCTGATTTAAAATAAGAAATAATTTCCAATAAGCAGTAGTTTTTCGTTTTTCTTTATAGTTTAATTTTAAAGTTTAATAAAGAATTATTAGATTTTTATAACAGAAAGACAAAATCAAAGTTTAGTAATCAGTAATCGTTCTTGAATTCGAAGATTTTTCTTTGTTTATTTTACTTTCAGACGAATTCCTAATTGTTTGAATTGTGTAATCTCCCATTATGGAGATTGGTAACCGACTTAAAGCAATTTGATTGTAATTCAATTCATGACGATCATAGGTAGAAAGTTCATATTCTTCAGTCATTGATAAACAGCTTGTTGGACAGTACTCAACACAATTGCCACAAAATATACAAACTCCGAAATCAATACTATAATTAAGCAATTGTTTTCTTTTAATATCCTTTTCAAATCTCCAATCCACAACGGGTAAATCTATCGGACATACGCGAACACATACTTCACAAGCAATACATTTATCAAATTCAAAGTGGATTCGCCCTCGGAAACGCTCTGGTGTAATTGATTTTTCATAAGGGTAGTGAATCGTTATAGGTAAACGATTTGTGTGGGATAAGGTAGTTATGAAACTTTGACCTATGTACCTTGTAGCACGTATTGTTTGTTGACCATAACTCATGAACCCAGTTACCATAGGGAACATATTCATTCTAAATATCTATGAAAAAGATATGTTTCTTTCTCTTGTTTGAGAGAGCTTTTGTGTTGAAAATATTCTTACTATTATTGTATTATCTTATTTATAGTGAAACAAGTTGAGAAGAGGTTGTTAATAAGAGATTGCCCAGGGAAATAGGTAAAAGAAATTTCCATCCAAGATTTAATAACTGATCCATTCTCATCCTCGGTAAAGTCCATCTTATTGTGATAGAAATGAAGAGAAATAAATAAGCTTTAGTTAATGTAATAAATATACCCATTGTCATTTCCAAAATTCCAACTGCTTTATTCATTTGGAAAAAATCAAAAAAGGATATATAGGGAATAGATAAATTCCACCCGCCCAAGTAGAGAACTGTTACAAATAAAGAAGAAACTAATAAATTTAGGTAAGAAACAAGATAAAATAAACCATATTTGATACCGGAATATTCAGTTTGGTAACCTGCTACTAATTCTTCCTCGCTTCTGGTAAATCAAAGGGTAATCTTTCACATTCTGCCAAAGAAGAAATTAAAAAAACCAGAAAACCTATAGGCTGACGCCAAATATTCCATCCAAAAAAACCGTATTTTGACTGTGCTTCAACTATATCAACTGTACTTGAACTGTTAGATAATCATAGTCGGTGATAACATCACAGTTCCCACCGCTATTTCAAAACCGTACATGAAACCTTAGCTTCATACGGCTTCTCTATGATCAGAAAAAGGAAAGGACTGTTTTGTTCCTAGCCCCGGGGGCGTAGATAGAATTAGATAAAATAAAATAGATTTGAAAGTCCTAAATTAGACCAAAGGAATTCCGTCTGCTAGAATAAGAAAAAGCGCTTCCGAATTGATCTCATCCTTTATAATATAATG
>NW_028260079.1:20000-28157 GCF_056163025.1 Triticum urartu | reverse complement strand
ATGTATGCTTTTAGCGGGAATATTATTAAAGATGGGAGCATATGGATTGATTCGGATCAACATGGAATTGTTACCTCATGCTCATTATCTATTTTCGCCCTGGTTAGTAATAATAGGAGCGATCCAAATAATCTATGCAGCTTCAACTTCTCTTGGTCAACGAAATTTCAAAAAAAGAATAGCTTATTCCTCTGTATCTCACATGGGTTTCATAATTATAGGAATTGGTTCCATAACCAACATTGGACTCAATGGAGCTATTTTACAAATATTATCCCATGGATTTATTGGTGCTACACTTTTTTTCTTGGCAGGAACCGCTTCTGATAGAATGCGTCTTGTTTATCTCGAAGAACTGGGGGGAATATCTATCCCAATGCCTAAAATTTTTACCATGTTTAGTAGCTTTTCAATGGCTTCTCTTGCCTTACCAGGAATGAGTGGTTTTGTCGCAGAATTAGTAGTATTTTTTGGACTAATTACTAGTCCAAAATTTCTGTTAATGCCAAAAACACTAATTACTTTTGTAATGGCAATTGGAATGATATTAACTCCTATTTATTTATTATCTATGTTACGCCAGATGTTCTATGGATACAAGCTATTTAATGTTCCAAACGCAAATTTTGTGGATTCTGGACCACGAGAACTCTTTATTTTAATCTGTATCTTTTTACCAGTAATAGGAATTGGTATTTATCCAGATTTTGTTCTCTCCCTATCCGTTGACAGGGTAGAGGCTCTCTTATCCAATTATTATCCTAAATAGGTTTGCTTTTTTTTACTCGTCTGCTCTATTAATGCAGAAATAAGTAAAAAAGTATATAATGCAGAAATAAGTAAAAAAGTATAATTAGATCTATCTCGAATTTTTGAGAACCCTTTGATAAGGCGTTCAAGGGGTTCTCAAATAAAACATAAAAGTAAAAACCTTCATTTCATGAAGGTTTTATTTTATGTAATCATTTAGGTGTTAATGTAAACGAACCATAACTATGTAAGCCTATTCCTAATAGATTTATACCAAAATAACAAATCCAAATTATAAGAAATCCTATCAAAGCTATAAGTGCAGAATTCGTACCCTTCCAATTTGGATTTGTTCTACTATGTAAATAAATTGCGAATATGGTCCAAGTAATAAATGCCCAAGTTTCCTTAGGATCCCAATTCCAATAGGATCCCCAGGCCTCATTAGCCCATACTGCTCCACAAAGAATACCTACGGTTAAAAGGGTAAATCCTAGGCTAATGACACGATAACTCCAAGAATCCAAACGCTCCGTTAATTGATATTTGTAATAATTTGGAAATGAAGGGACAGAGGTTCTTTTTAAAGCACTTCTTTTTGCATAAAAATATTTAATATCACTAAAGAAAAATGTTTTATTTAAAACATTTTTTTTCTTTTTAGAAAAGAAATGGAAATTATTTCGAAATCTAATGATTAGAATAGCGGCAGATAATAAGGATCCGCACAAAAGAGTTGCATAGCTTAATAACATCATACTGACATGCATCATTAACCACTGAGATTGTAGAGCAGGTACTAGTATCGTGGATTGATGCATTTCAGTTAAAAGACCCGATGTGGCAAAGCCTTGCGTTAAAATAGTACTTGGCGTAGTTATTGTGCTTAAATCATTTTTAGAGTTCTGTATTTTAGGAATGGTATGAAGAATATACAGGGCCCATGAAAGGAAGATCAATGACTCATATAAATTACTTAATGGAAAATGTCCCGAGGAAGCCCAACGAGAAACTAAGAATCCTGTTATAGAGAAAAAAGTAACTATCATTCCTTTTTCTGACGAATCGCGTAATCCTCCAAGTTCACGAACTAATAAGGTTATAAAATGAATCGTAATCACAATTGAAATCGTTGAGAAAGAGATATGAGTTAGTATATGTTCTAAAGTTGCAAATAGCATAAGGGGAAGGTCCCATTACAAAATTGTAAATTTCGAATTGATTTCTAATCTATTGTATTCTTTTTCAAGAATGCCGCCACTCGGATTCGAACCGAGATGCTTGAGCACTGCTTCCTAAGAGCAGCGTGTCTACCAATTTCACCATGGCGGCTAACTTCAAATAATAGGTAACTTAAAAGAATAATAGCTATTATCTTGGGAATCGTCGATATTGGGAAAGTCCATAAAATTTAGGAACATTAGAGTTTTCATTAAAATAGACTTCGTTTGGTAGTATCGTTTCCATTTTTTTTTTTTACAATAAACTCTTGCTTTGCCCAATAGAAACACAAACACTGCTTGAAAGAGTTGGAACTTCTTTTTTCTAACTTGCAATTATAGAACTAATTTTTTCTAATTAATTTCCCCTTTACATTTTGAAAATTCTTTCAATACAATGAAAAAAATCCAAAAGGGTTTCTATTTAATGATGAAATTAAAATAAAATGGATAAATAGAAAAGGCTTTTTGGATTTTTTAAAAATTTCTAGAATGAAAGTCTTTATGCTCTTATTAATAAGATTTACTAACCTTATGATTTTGGAGAAGATAGGTGGAAGTTGTAAGTCCTATTGTAAGAATACTCCACTTTTCATAATTTTCCTAATAGAATATGAGGATTCTATTAGGAAAATTATGAAAAGTTCATTGATAGGAAAAGAATACTTAGCACACAGTATACCAAACAAAACTTTTTTTTTCTTGTATATATAAGATAAGAGGGGTTTTTTGTTCTAAGAATATTGTACCGAGTAATTCGACACATAAAAGTACATTCAAAGAAGAATCCAAATTATTAAATAATTGGAATTCTTTTTTGATAAGTCAATTCATATTATTCCAAAATCTTATTATTTGTTTGTTGCCCAGAAAAACCCTTTGGTTTTGGATGCTCATTACCGCTCGAAAATGATCTTGATTTTACTAAAGAATAAGATTGTACTATGGAAAAATAAGTCTTTTTCTTCCAAATATTTTTACGAATACGCTTTTTTGACATTGAAGTACGTTTTTTTGGAACTGCCATTCAAAAAGGAAATTACTTTTTTCTAGTTGTATGTGAAAGACATCTATTGCTGCAAATCAATCCTTCTTTCTTCTTTTTATTAGTATTTATACTTAGATACTGAAAGATACTTAAATTTTGAATTATTTTTTACTTCATTTTGTCTAATGCGGATAAGACAACAAGAATTTTTTAACATTTTTTCTTTATATATTTTATACTTTTTTTTTAATAATATAGAATATATAGAAGGGTTTCTCATTTAAATCTATTTATATCTATTTATATATCAAGTATACTCCATATATAGATATATGGTATGGAAGCCTATCCCCCATATAAGATAAGACGGGGGGATAAAAAGAAGGGAAAATGAAAATAGTTAATTAAGTTCAGAATGGTATTCCATAAAGGAAAGGAATTCCAATCAAAACAAAAAATACTGAGTCTCTTAAACAAGACATTCTAAAACTTAGGTAATTTATAGTCATTAGAATTTTAGTTCTATATGAAGTAAGGACTATTCGATAATTTCTTATAAACATAGGTTTTCATTGGAATTCACTCAATCAGTTAATTATGGAACAAGAGAGCTGTTTCATCTTTGTTTTAAAGAAATATAAAAATGAATTATGAATAGAAAGTAAAATGATTCCACTTTTTTTTTTTTATTTTTATAAATATCTTTATTTAGTTAATAAAATAACTTCGTTACCTAGTTATTTTATTAACTTTTTTAATTTAACCAACTAAACCCATTCTTAATTTTTAATTATTTCAATGAGATAAATTTTGGAAAAATTAAGAATTTCAGTATTTTTTCTTATTCTTTTTATTTATTCTTTCAGAAAGAGATAAGAATTGGTTTGGTGAATCGGAAACAATTTTATAGAAAAATTGAAGTAAAAATTGAAGTAAAAATTGCAATTTCTTTTCTTATGGAACATACATATCAATATGCATGGGTAATCCCTCTTCTCCCACTTCCAGTTATTATGTCAATGGGATTTGGCCTTATTCTTATTCCGACAGCAACAAAAAATCTTCGTCGCATATGGGCTTTTCCTAGTGTTTTACTCTTAAGTATAGCTATGGTATTCTCAGTTCAACTGTCTATTCAACAAATAAATGGAAGTTCGATCTATCAATATCTATGGTCTTGGACCGTCAATAATGATTTTTCTTTAGAATTTGGATACTTGATTGACCCACTTACTTCTATTATGTTAATACTAATTACTACTGTAGGAATCCTGGTTCTTATTTATAGTGATGGTTATATGTCTCACGATGAAGGATATTTGAGATTTTTTGTTTATATAAGTTTTTTCAATACTTCCATGTTGGGATTGGTTACTAGCTCCAATTTGATACAAATTTATTTTTTTTGGGAACTCGTGGGAATGTGTTCTTATTTATTGATAGGCTTTTGGTTTACACGACCAATCGCAGCGAGTGCTTGTCAAAAAGCTTTTGTAACTAATCGTGTAGGGGATTTTGGTCTATTATTAGGAATTTTAGGTTTTTTTTGGATAACAGGTAGTTTAGAGTTTAGGGATTTGTTCAAAATAGCTAATAACTGGATTCCTAATAATGGAATTAACTCTTTACTTACTACTTTGTGTGCTTTTTTATTATTCCTTGGTGCAGTTGCGAAATCCGCACAATTCCCTCTTCACGTATGGTTACCCGATGCTATGGAAGGGCCCACTCCTATTTCGGCTCTTATACACGCAGCAACTATGGTTGCTGCGGGAATTTTTCTTCTAGCTCGACTTCTTCCTCTTTTCATATCTTTACCTTTGATAATGAGTTTTATTTCTTTAGTAGGTACAATAACACTATTCTTAGGAGCTACTTTAGCTCTTGCTCAGAGAGATATTAAAAGAAGCTTAGCCTATTCTACAATGTCTCAATTGGGTTATATGATGTTAGCTCTAGGTATAGGTTCTTATCAAGCTGCTTTATTCCATTTGATCACTCATGCTTATTCAAAAGCTTTATTGTTCTTGGGATCCGGATCCGTTATTCATTCAATGGAACCTCTTGTTGGATATTCACCAGATAAAAGTCAAAATATGGTTCTTATGGGCGGTTTAAGAAAATACATTCCAATCACAAGAACTACTTTTTTATGGGGTACACTTTCTCTTTGTGGTATTCCACCTCTTGCTTGCTTCTGGTCCAAAGATGAAATCCTTAGTAATAGTTGGTTGTATTCGCCCTTTTTTGGAATAATAGCCTCCTTTACTGCAGGATTAACTGCCTTTTATATGTTTCGGATATATTTACTTACATTTGATGGGTATTTGCGTGTTCATTTTCAAAATTACAGTAGCACTAAAGAGAGTTCCTTGTATTCAATATCCTTATGGGGAAAAAGGATACCCAAAGGAGTGAATAGGGATTTCGTTTTATCAACAACGAAGAGTGGAGTTTCTTTTTTTTCACAAAATATACCAAAAATTCAAGGTAATACAAGAAATAGGATAGGATCCTTTACTACGTCTTTTGGGGCTAAAAAAACTTTTGCCTATCCGCATGAAACGGGAAATACTATGTTATTTCCTCTTCTTATATTACTACTTTTCACTTTGTTCATTGGATTCATAGGAATCTCTTTTGATAATGGAGGAATTGGTAATGGAATAGCAGAGTTAACCATATTATCAAAGTGGTTAACTCCCTCAATAAACTTTACCCAGGAAAGTTCTAATTCTTTTGTAAATTCATATGAATTTATTACTAATGCAATTTCTTCTGTAAGTCTAGCTATCTTTGGTTTATTCATAGCATATATCTTCTATGGATCCGCTTATTCTTTTTTTCAGAATTTGGATTTAATAAACTCTTTTTACAAAGGAAATCCTAAAAAAGAATTTTTAGATCAAGTAAAAAAAAATATATACAGTTGGTCATATAATCGTGGTTATATAGATATTTTCTATACTAGGGTCTTTACCCTCGGTATAAGAGGGTTAACCGAACTCACGGAGTTTTTTGATAAGGGTGTTATTGATGGAATTACCAATGGAGTGGGTCTTGCTAGTTTTTGTATAGGAGAGGAAATTAAATATGTAGGGGGAGGTCGAATCTCGTCTTATTTATTCTTTTTTTTATGTTATGTATCTGTGTTTTTATTCTTTTTTCTTTCTTAAGTTAAGGAATTTACAACAAGTCTCTTGCAAAAATAACTATCCTATCCCCTTTCTACAATCTCTCTATATCCTTGTTACATAAGGTAAGTATTGTATAATAGTTCGGTTTTCCGCGATTTTTTCCATTCCTCTGTGTAAATACCCTAATATGGGTTCACAATCAATAACATCCTCACCATCGAGAGTAACGATCAGTCGAAGAACACCATGCATTGATGGGTGTTGAGGGCCCATATTGACTATCATGAGATCTTTTCTTGTAAGCGGTAGACTCATATCCTTTCTTCCTTAATTCATTATTCCATGAAAATGGATTATTCCATGAATTCCTCAAAGCGAGGCTCATCAAAATGAAAAATCTAAGACTACTATAAGACTACTAAAAAAATAATAAAACAAGAAAAAAATTTGAACGATTAAATTACTGCTCCCGAATATTCAACTGACCGATTAATTTCTTATAACGTACTCTATTTTTCTTTGCCAAATAAGCCAGCAAACGTCGACGTTTTCCCAAAAGTCTTCGTAGACCTCTTTCCGATGAAAAATCTTTTTTGTGTAATTCCAAATGTGAAGCAAGTCTCCGTATCTTATTGGTGAAACTGAATACTTGAAATTCAACAGAACCCCTGTTTTCTTCTTTTTCTTCTTTAACCATAAATCCAAAAATTTTTCTACCTCCTTTCTTTTTCATGTATTTTTCTGATCAGGAAAAATACAAAATTATGTCAGTTATTTTGAAGTTATTCTAATCTCGTACACACACAAATTTGCAATTATTCATCTACTACTGGAATTTGGATTTATTTTATCGATGCAAATTGGATTTGGATAGAAGGGTACATTCTTTCTAATATTTTAGATAGAAGAAATGTTTCTTCTATCTAAAATATTAGAAAGAATTTTGCTGATTTATTTATTGCTATATGCAATTTATGGAATTGATACACCATTTAATTGATATCATTTAGCAAAATGAAACACAGCATATGCATCCATCTTTTGGCTCGAGAATTTCACGGGATAGAGATATGGTATAAGAAATAGACTATTAAGTAACTCTAAATGAATTGTGGATACATCTGTATCCTTAACATACTGAAACGATTGTCATTATTCGTATCAAACCAATAGCGATTCATACAAGCTAAATCTTCTAATCAATGGTGGGCCAATAATGAATTTTTTTGCATATGTATTAAGACGCTTGGCCTGATTTCGAAATTGTCCAGAGTTTTATATGTTGTTTTCATTGCAAAATGATGGGTCTCCTTCCATAACTTTCCAATTACGAGTACGAGAATTGAAAGACATGAAAATTCTCAATTCTCTACGGCGTCTAGTAGATAGAAACAAGAAAATCAGAAGAATCTTTCTCTCTATTCACTATCATTCCGCGTCTTCGACTTCTATTAGTTTCTTTTCTTCTTTAATGCAATAGCTATAGTTTGATATAAGAATCCATTTCTCAAAGTAATGGAAACCATTCTCTTATAGGAAATGGTTCGAAAATCGCTATTCCACCTTTTAGGTATCGTGAAAAGTGATACCTGTGAAGATCGTGCATTTCAGTCAAATTCAGATCCGTTTTTCGAGTCCATGATATAATATAACCAAATTGGATAGATCTTCCACCTGTTTAGCTAAGAAAGAATAGATACAGAGGTGGATAATAGATCGATATGAAGATCATGAGCTGCCCCATAATGAAATCGCCAGTAGTCGCGAATATCTCCTTCTTCCCTAATCCAAGATTGGAGAAAGAAGATCTAAGAGGGACCTATGGAGAATGTAGTCAGAAATCCATAATAGAGTCCGACCACAACGACCGAATTAATTATCCTCATCGAGAAACTTAGACTACTAAATAGAAAAGATTTGAAAATCATGGCATGGGTCTCCTTTTTTTCTTTCTTTAGAGTTTTCTATATGCACAATTTCTCGATGTTTCGATGAGAATTTCTTGACTTTCCATATATAGAAAGAGATAGACTATAAATGACATCTCTTATGTCAATAAGAC
>NW_028260079.1:0-5000 GCF_056163025.1 Triticum urartu | reverse complement strand
ATCAAACGATCCCCGTGCCAGCCCAAATCATGATCTTCACCAACTTGGATTTGGTTCTCTCGCGAAAATCGCGAGTTGCAGAGATGAGAACCATGAAAAGCAAGATCCCGAATAAGAAAACAGAAACCGAGGAAGAGGAAACCACAAGAGTGAAGACTAGTAGAGTCTCGTCTTTTGTCATTCTTTGCTCCTTTTTCACTCAATGATTCCTTCGAATTTGCCGACCAAAAATTCTATATGTCTATTCTATCTATGATATTTCTATATATATAGAATATGATATCTAATATGACATCCGATTTGTCAAAGGGATTGGATTGGTGACTTACCCATTCAGTGACTTTGGCACTGGACGTTCCAAAAACGGGTACTATCGGATCGGGTGAATTAGAGAATAGACAGAGGTCCGTTGGCATTTCAGCCTTTCTTCTCCTTTCAGGGCCTATCCGAAAGAGAATCCAGTACCTCTTGGTCCTGAATATCAGAATAGGACGAACGAACCGGCCTCCGCGGATATCTTTGCTTCGGAACAAAACCCTGCAATCAAATAGATTGTCCCAAGGGCGCCATATTCTAGGAGCCCAAGTTATGCTATTGAAAATTCGTTCCTCTAGCAGTTCCGGTTTGAGCATTCCGTTCCCTTTTTCAAACTCCACTTCTTTTCATATAGCAATCCCTGATCAAAGAGAGAACAATATCCATTTCAAAACATTTCTAACAGATTCCTTAGTTCGGACCGACGAAGTAATGTCACTCGACTATTATCAACCTGACTGCAATCTTTTTCTGTCGGTAAGGATTGCACCAGAGCACCTTCTACTTCTAATAGGCCATGAACTATAGATAGAGAAGAATCATTCTGAGCGAGTACATAAGAAGCGATCCACTTTTTTTCATCGGTTCCAGGGGAAGACCAAAGATCTTGCGCGGCAGGTCCGCCAGAAAAACTCAAAAGAGAAAGAAGTCTCGTTAATCTCTTCATGCTCGTTCCAAGTTCGAAGTACCTTTTGGCCAAAGAAAAACCCGCTTCCTGACACGATTGCCTCTTTATCTTTATATAGATAGATTCTATGGGGTTATTACTTAGTAAGTCTATTTTGTACAAGAGCCCCTCCTATCTGATAGAAAAGGGTCCCATGATCCCGAGCCGATCTTACCTTGGCTCGCAAACCCCAAGTTTGTCTATGAAGAGCTAATCTAATTGTATTTTTTTCTAGAATGGATTTCTTATGTGGAATACTAATGGATAGGGCTTCGTTGCTAAGTGCTACAAGATCTAGTGCACTGGAACTCGTGGTTATGGACCCGAATCCTTTAGTATGGAACATTGTCTTTTCCAAGTAAAAACCCCTAGTATATGAAAGAATGAAAAGGTGCTTTCGTTCTTGTGGAATAAGAAGCCCTCGTACCTTAATGAAAGGAAAATCGTAATTTTTCGTTAGGTATTTGACCAAATAGGATCGTCCAGTTCCTACAGAACCTATCACTAAAATACCCGATAGGGCTAAGCGGAACGAAAAGGGTTTTCCATGAGATGGTAAATGAAAACGATTAGTCCCACACGAGGTTTGGGAATAAGTGATTGTCTGATAATGAGCAAGGAATATACGTCTTTCTGCTAAAGAGGATCTATTAAACTCATAATTCATTAGATCCTTGTTATCAATGCCAACTAGGTATCATAAGTAAATGGATCCCGGTTGTTCAATCCTTTGATAACCAAGGTCATTCTTTGCTAAAGAGAAATGATCACTATGAGTCAGACTCAATAGAATTGGATCCATTCCAAATAGCGAGAATTAGGATTCTTGATCCCTCTCAATCTCTCTTTCAATTCGAGGATCCAGAGAGGTGTTTTCATAGTCATCTCCGAATATTTGCCATCTCGGAATATTTTCGATTTCATTTTTCTATGATATGTCTTTCTATATGAAAATTGGTTATTTACGATGTACGATGATCCCTGTTAAGCATCCATGGCTGAATGGTTAAAGCGCCCAACTCATAATTGGTAAATTTGCGGGTTCAATTCCTGCTGGATGCACACGAACGGGAACATTCCATAAGTCTATTGGAACTGGCTCTCTATCCATGGAATCTCATCCATCATCCATACATAACGAATTGGTATGGTATATTCATACCATAACATAAGAACAATAAGAACTCGAATTCTTATCGATACTGGAACTCAGAGCATAGGAGGGAAAGTCGATTTATGGATGGAATCAAATACGCAGTATTTACAGAAAAAAGTCTTCGTTTATTGGGAAAGAATCAATATACTTTTAATGTCGAATCGGGATTCACTAAGACAGAAATAAAGCATTGGGTCGAACTCTTCTTTGGTGTTAAGGTGGTAGCTGTGAATAGCCATCGACTACCTGGAAAAGGTAGAAGAATAGGACCTATTCTGGGCCATACAATGCATTACAGACGTATGATCATTACCCTTCAACCGGGTTATTCTATTCCACTTCTAGATAGAGAAAAAAACTAAAGGAGAATACTTAATAATACGGCGAAACATTTATACAAAACACCTATCCCGAGCACACGCAAGGGAACCGTAGACAGGCAAGTGAAATCCAATCCACGAAATAATTTGATCCATGGACGGCACCGTTGTGGTAAAGGTCGTAATTCCAGAGGAATCATTACCGCAAGGCATAGAGGGGGAGGTCATAAGCGCCTATACCGTAAAATAGATTTTCGACGGAATCAAAAAGACATATCTGGTAGAATCGTAACCATAGAATACGACCCTAATCGAAATGCATACATTTGTCTCATACACTATGGGGATGGTGAGAAGAGATATATTTTACATCCCAGAGGGGCTATAATTGGAGATACTATTGTTTCTGGTACAAAAGTTCCTATATCAATGGGAAATGCCCTACCTTTGAGTGCGGTTTGAACTATTGATTTACGTAATTGGAAGTAACCAATTAGGTTTACGACGAAACCTAGAAATCGATCACTGATCCAATTTGACTACCTCTACGGGATAGACCTCAACAGAAAACTGTTGAGTAACGGCAGCAAGTGATTGAGTTCAGTAGTTCCTCATAGAAAATTATTGGCTCTAGAGATATGGTAATATGGAGAAGACAAAATTGTTTGAAGCACGCACAGAACCGGAAGCGCCCCTTGTTTCAAAGAGAGGAGGACGGGTTATTCACATTTAATTTGATGGTCAGAGGCAAATTGAAAGCTAAGCAGTGGTAATTAAGACCCCCGGGGGAAAATAGGGATGTCTCCTACGTTACCCATAATATGTGGAAGTATCGACGTAATTTCATAGAGTCATTCGATCTGAATGCTACATGAAGAACATAAGCCAGATGACGGAACGCAGAGACCTAGGATGTAGAAGATCATAACATGAGCGATTCGGCAGATTTGGATTCCTTTCCTATATATCCACTCATGTGGTACTTCATCATATGATTCATATAAGATCCATCTGTCTAGAGATCGTCATATACATCTAGAAAGCCGTATGCTTTGGAAGAAGCTTGTACAGTTTGGGAAGGGGTTTTTTGAGAGAAAAGAAGAATCTACTTCAACCGATATGCCCTTAGGCACGGCCATGCATAACATAGAAATCACACGTGGAAGGGGTGGGCAATTAGCTAGAGCAGCAGGTGCTGTAGCGAAACTCATTGCAAAAGAGGGTAAATCGGCCACTTTAAGATTACCATCTGGGGAGGTCCGTTTAGTATCCCAAAACTGCTTAGCAACAGTCGGACAAGTGGGTAATGTTGGGGTGAACCAAAAAAGTTTGGGTAGAGCCGGATCTAAGTGTTGGCTAGGTAAACGCCCCGTAGTAAGAGGGGTAGTTATGAACCCTGTGGACCACCCCCATGGGGGCGGTGAAGGGAAAGCTCCCATTGGTAGAAAAAAACCCACAACCCCTTGGGGTTATCCTGCGCTTGGAAGAAGAACTAGGAAAAGGAAAAAATATAGCGATAGTTTTATTCTTCGTCGCCGTAAGTAAATACGTAACTAGGAATATGGAAAATTGCATTTTTGGAATTTGCAATAATGCGATGGGCGAACGACGGGAATTGAACCCGCGCATGGTGGATTCACAATCCACTGCCTTGATCCACTTGGCTACATCCGCCCCTTATCCAGCTAAAGGATTTTTTTCTTTTTTCCATTGATCATTATTCTATTTATTCTGACCTCCGTACTTCGATCGAGATATTGGACATAGAATGCCACTCTTTAAAAAGGAAAAAAGGAGTAATCAGCTGTGACACGAAAAAAAACGAATCCTTTTGTAGCTCATCATTTATTGGCAAAGATAGAAAAGGTCAATATGAAGGAGGAGAAAGAAACAATAGTAACGTGGTCCCGGGCATCTAGCATTCTACCCACAATGGTTGGCCATACAATCGCGATTCATAATGGAAAGGAACATATACCTATTTACATAACAAATCCTATGGTAGGTCGCAAATTGGGGGAATTCGTGCCTACTCGGCATTTCACGAGTTATGAAAATGCAAGAAAGGATACTAAATCTCGTCGTTAACTGAATTCTGAATAGAAAGATTAAGAAGAAAAAAAGATTCAAAATAAAGTAAAGGTAGGCGGGGAATAACCTTATTTATGACAAGTTTCAAACTAGTAAAGTATATCCCTAGGATAAAGAAGAAGAAAAGTGGGCTAAGGAAACTCGCAAGGAAAGTTCCAACCGATCGTCTACTTAAGTTCGAGAGAGTTTTCAAAGCACAAAAACGTATCCCTATGTCTGTTTTCAAAGCACAAAGAGTTCTTGACGAGATTCGCTGGCGTTACTACGAGGAAACTGTTATGATACTGAACCTCATGCCCTATCGAGCATCTTATCCCATCTTAAAGTTGGTTTATTCGGCAGCCGCAAATGCTACTCATTATAGGGATTTCGACAAAGCGAATTTATTTATTACTAAAGCCGAAGTCAGTAGGAGTACTATTATGAAGAAATTCAGACCTCGAGCTCGAGG
>NW_028260078.1:0-17500 GCF_056163025.1 Triticum urartu | reverse complement strand
CTATTATGGATTTCTGACTACATTCTCCATAGGTCCCTCTTAGATCTTCTTTCTCCAATCTTGGATTAGGGAAGAAGGAGATATTCGCGACTACTGGCGATTTCATTATGGGGCAGCTCATGATCTTCATATCGATCTATTATCCACCTCTGTATCTATTCTTTCTTAGCTAAACAGGTGGAAGATCTATCCAATTTGGTTATATTATATCATGGACTCGAAAAACGGATCTGAATTTGACTGAAATGCACGATCTTCACAGGTATCACTTTTCACGATACCTAAAAGGTGGAATAGCGATTTTCGAACCATTTCCTATAAGAGAATGGTTTCCATTACTTTGAGAAATGGATTCTTATATCAAACTATAGCTATTGCATTAAAGAAGAAAAGAAACTAATAGAAGTCGAAGACGCGGAATGATAGTGAATAGAGAGAAAGATTCTTCTGATTTTCTTGTTTCTATCTACTAGACGCCGTAGAGAATTGAGAATTTTCATGTCTTTCAATTCTCGTACTCGTAATTGGAAAGTTATGGAAGGAGACCCATCATTTTGCAATGAAAACAACATATAAAACTCTGGACAATTTCGAAATCAGGCCAAGCGTCTTAATACATATGCAAAAAAATTCATTATTGGCCCACCATTGATTAGAAGATTTAGCTTGTATGAATCGCTATTGGTTTGATACGAATAATGACAATCGTTTCAGTATGTTAAGGATACAGATGTATCCACAATTCATTTAGAGTTACTTAATAGTCTATTTCTTATACCATATCTCTATCCCGTGAAATTCTCGAGCCAAAAGATGGATGCATATGCTGTGTTTCATTTTGCTAAATGATATCAATTAAATGGTGTATCAATTCCATAAATTGCATATAGCAATAAATAAATCAGCAAAATTCTTTCTAATATTTTAGATAGAAGAAACATTTCTTCTATCTAAAATATTAGAAAGAATGTACCCTTCTATCCAAATCCAATTTGCATCGATAAAATAAATCCAAATTCCAGTAGTAGATGAATAATTGCAAATTTGTGTGTGTACGAGATTAGAATAACTTCAAAATAACTGACATAATTTTGTATTTTTCCTGATCAGAAAAATACATGAAAAAGAAAGGAGGTAGAAAAATTTTTGGATTTATGGTTAAAGAAGAAAAAGAAGAAAACAGGGGTTCTGTTGAATTTCAAGTATTCAGTTTCACCAATAAGATACGGAGACTTGCTTCACATTTGGAATTACACAAAAAAGATTTTTCATCGGAAAGAGGTCTACGAAGACTTTTGGGAAAACGTCGACGTTTGCTGGCTTATTTGGCAAAGAAAAATAGAGTACGTTATAAGAAATTAATCGGTCAGTTGAATATTCGGGAGCAGTAATTTAATCGTTCAAATTTTTTTCTTGTTTTATTATTTTTTTAGTAGTCTTATAGTAGTCTTAGATTTTTCATTTTGATGAGCCTCGCTTTGAGGAATTCATGGAATAATCCATTTTCATGGAATAATGAATTAAGGAAGAAAGGATATGAGTCTACCGCTTACAAGAAAAGATCTCATGATAGTCAATATGGGCCCTCAACACCCATCAATGCATGGTGTTCTTCGACTGATCGTTACTCTCGATGGTGAGGATGTTATTGATTGTGAACCCATATTAGGGTATTTACACAGAGGAATGGAAAAAATCGCGGAAAACCGAACTATTATACAATACTTACCTTATGTAACAAGGTGGGATTATTTAGCTACTATGTTTACAGAAGCAATAACAGTAAATGCACCAGAATTCTTGGAGAATATTCAAATACCACAAAGAGCCAGCTATATTAGGGTAATTATGTTAGAATTAAGCCGGATAGCTTCTCACTTGCTATGGCTTGGACCTTTTATGGCGGATCTCGGCGCACAGACTCCTTTTTTCTATATTTTTAGAGAGAGAGAATTAATATATGATCTATTTGAAGCTGCTACAGGTATGCGAATGATGCACAATTACTTTCGCATCGGAGGAGTAGCCGCCGATCTACCTTATGGATGGATCGATAAATGTTTAGATTTCTGTGATTATTTTTTACGCGGAGTTGTTGAATATCAACAACTTATTACACAGAATCCAATTTTTTTAGAGCGAGTTGAAGGAGTAGGTTTTATTAGCGGAGAAGAAGCAGTAAATTGGGGCTTATCGGGACCGATGTTACGAGCTTCTGGAATACAATGGGATCTTCGTAAAGTAGATCCTTATGAGTCTTACAACCAATTTGATTGGAAAGTCCAATGGCAAAAAGAAGGGGATTCGTTAGCTCGCTATTTAGTACGAATTGGTGAAATGAGGGAATCCATCAAAATAATTCAACAAGCTGTAGAAAAAATTCCTGGAGGACCTTATGAAAATTTAGAAGTCCGACGCTTTAAGAAAGAAAATAATTCTGAATGGAATGATTTTGAGTATAAATTTCTTGGTAAAAAACCTTCGCCCAATTTTGAATTGTCAAGACAAGAGCTTTATGTAAGAGTAGAAGCCCCAAAAGGTGAATTAGGGATTTATCTAGTAGGAGATGATAGCCTTTTCCCCTGGAGATGGAAAATCCGTCCACCCGGGTTTATTAATTTGCAAATTCTTCCTCAGCTAGTTAAAAAAATGAAATTGGCTGATATCATGACGATATTAGGTAGTATAGATATCATTATGGGGGAAGTTGATCGTTGAAATGATAATAGATAGGGTAGAGGTAGAAACTATCAATTCTTTTTCGAAATTGGAATTATTAAAAGAAGTCTATGGACTGATATCGATTCTACCCATTTTGACCCTCCTTTTGGGAATAACAATAGAGGTACTCGTAATTGTGTGGTTAGAAAGAGAAATATCTGCGTCGATACAACAACGTATTGGTCCTGAATATGCTGGCCCCCTGGGCCTGCTTCAAGCTATAGCAGATGGGACTAAGCTACTTTTTAAAGAAGATATTCTGCCATCCCGAGGAGATATTTCTTTATTTAGCATTGGACCCTCTATAGCAGTCATATCAGTTTTATTAAGTTTTTTAGTTATCCCTTTGGGATATCATTTTGTTTTAGCCGATCTTAGTATTGGTGTTTTTTTATGGATTGCCATTTCAAGTATAGCTCCTATTGGTCTTCTTATGGCAGGATATAGCTCAAATAATAAATATTCTTTTTCAGGCGGTCTACGAGCTGCTGCTCAATCCATTAGTTATGAAATACCATTAACTTTTTGTGTGCTAGCAATATCTCTACGTGTGATTCGTTAAAATAGATCTTTTTCCTATAAAATCCATTAACTATTTATATTCCTTTTCTTATTTAGTATTTGGGTTGGTAAGTTAAACTAGATAGCTATATGAGTGAAACAAAACAGCTTATAAATTTGTAGTAAAAAGAAAAAATCTCATTTCCTACGTACAAGAAAAAAGTGGAAGTAAACATAAGCAGTGTAAACTCTTTATCCCAAGGTTGATATTTTTTAATTAGTCATCATATCTTGAAGCGGCCAAGAATAAAGGATTCACGATATGGAATTCCATTACTAGAATACTCCTAGTTATTACTATAACTTAATAATCCATAAGAAGAATCCACCAAAAGTTAGTGAAGGGTTAGGAACACTAAAGTACATAAAGGATTAGTAATGGAAAATCTAAAACATTAGAGATTTTTGCCCATAAAAGGAATCATAATAAGGACTTGCAATTTGTAGAAATTATCAAGTAGTACTTTCTTCGGATTCCGATCCAGAGTATGTTCCCATTCACTTGTTAAGGAAATGGCTATCAAGAACGAATTAACCCTTTATCCATTTTTTCTTTTTAAATACCCCCTCCCTGGGGAAAGAAGAATAGTAAAAAAGATATGGAGTGCACTAGAAAAAATTTTCATTATTTCCTTCCTCTATCCATATTCATGCAGAATTGCTCATGAACTAATACCCAACTCTTTCCATTTATTAATTGAATTCCTATAACAAGTAACAAGTGTTTTATTCCAAGATTAAGTTATTACTGAACAAAGAAAAATTTTCATTATATTATAAAGGATGAGATCAATTCGGAAGCGCTTTTTCTTATTCTAGCAGACGGAATTCCTTTGGTCTAATTTAGGACTTTCAAATCTATTTTATTTTATCTAATTCTATCTACGCCCCCGGGGCTAGGAACAAAACAGTCCTTTCCTTTTTCTGATCATAGAGAAGCCGTATGAAGCTAAGGTTTCATGTACGGTTTTGAAATAGCGGTGGGAACTGTGATGTTATCACCGACTATGATTATCTAACAGTTCAAGTACAGTTGATATAGTTGAAGCACAGTCAAAATACGGTTTTTTTGGATGGAATATTTGGCGTCAGCCTATAGGTTTTCTGGTTTTTTTAATTTCTTCTTTGGCAGAATGTGAAAGATTACCCTTTGATTTACCAGAAGCGGAGGAAGAATTAGTAGCAGGTTACCAAACTGAATATTCCGGTATCAAATATGGTTTATTTTATCTTGTTTCTTACCTAAATTTATTAGTTTCTTCTTTATTTGTAACAGTTCTCTACTTGGGCGGGTGGAATTTATCTATTCCCTATATATCCTTTTTTGATTTTTTCCAAATGAATAAAGCAGTTGGAATTTTGGAAATGACAATGGGTATATTTATTACATTAACTAAAGCTTATTTATTTCTCTTCATTTCTATCACAATAAGATGGACTTTACCGAGGATGAGAATGGATCAGTTATTAAATCTTGGATGGAAATTTCTTTTACCTATTTCCCTGGGCAATCTCTTATTAACAACCTCTTCTCAACTTGTTTCACTATAAATAAGATAATACAATAATAGTAAGAATATTTTCAACACAAAAGCTCTCTCAAACAAGAGAAAGAAACATATCTTTTTCATAGATATTTAGAATGAATATGTTCCCTATGGTAACTGGGTTCATGAGTTATGGTCAACAAACAATACGTGCTACAAGGTACATAGGTCAAAGTTTCATAACTACCTTATCCCACACAAATCGTTTACCTATAACGATTCACTACCCTTATGAAAAATCAATTACACCAGAGCGTTTCCGAGGGCGAATCCACTTTGAATTTGATAAATGTATTGCTTGTGAAGTATGTGTTCGCGTATGTCCGATAGATTTACCCGTTGTGGATTGGAGATTTGAAAAGGATATTAAAAGAAAACAATTGCTTAATTATAGTATTGATTTCGGAGTTTGTATATTTTGTGGCAATTGTGTTGAGTACTGTCCAACAAGCTGTTTATCAATGACTGAAGAATATGAACTTTCTACCTATGATCGTCATGAATTGAATTACAATCAAATTGCTTTAAGTCGGTTACCAATCTCCATAATGGGAGATTACACAATTCAAACAATTAGGAATTCGTCTGAAAGTAAAATAAACAAAGAAAAATCTTCGAATTCAAGAACGATTACTGATTACTAAACTTTGATTTTGTCTTTCTGTTATAAAAATCTAATAATTCTTTATTAAACTTTAAAATTAAACTATAAAGAAAAACGAAAAACTACTGCTTATTGGAAATTATTTCTTATTTTAAATCAGACTAGATTTTCGTGATATAATATAATTTATAACTATAAGTTTATACACAAAAAAATACCCTAATCCTTTTTTCCTTCCTTGAATCCTTTAGTTTTAGTCAGTTCATGAAAAATTTTATACTATTAATTTCTTTTTATCCATAATGGATTTACCTGGACCAATACATGAGATTCTTATGCTATTTGGGGGATTTGTTCTTCTACTAGGGGGTCTAGGAGTAGTATTACTTACCAACCCCATTTATTCTGCCTTTTCGCTGGGATTAGTTCTTGTTTGTATATCCTTATTCTATTTTTTATTAAATTCCTACTTTGTAGCTGTCGCACAACTTCTTATTTATGTGGGAGCCATAAATGTCTTGATCATATTCGCTGTAATGTTCGTAAATGGCTCAGAATGGTCTAAAGATAAGAATTATTGGACTATTGGAGATGGGTTCACTTCACTCGTTTGTATAACTATTGTTTTTTCACTAATGACTACTATCCCAGATACGTCGTGGTATGGAATTCTTTGGACTACAAGATCAAACCAAATAGTAGAACAGGGTCTCATAAATAATGTTCAACAAATTGGAATTCATTTAGCAACCGATTTTTATCTTCCGTTTGAACTCATTTCCATAATTCTTCTAGTTTCTTTAATAGGTGCAATTACTATGGCTCGGCAATAAGAAAACTTAGAAAAAGTACAAATTATAAGAATTGCAAATCTAAAATAAATAACTAAAGAATCACAATTTTGATTTAGTAAAATCCATCTACTGCCAACAAATACCTCCTTTTTTTTTTTTTTTTTTTTCTTTTGTTGTGTAATTGTTCTATTGTAATTAATTGAATCGGTTCAATTCTTGCCCTCATATTGAAATGAATCGAGATTGATAAGGAGTTAGTTAATGATGTTTGAGCATGTACTTTTTTTGAGTGTCTATTTATTTTCGATTGGTATCTATGGATTGATCACAAGCCGAAACATGGTTAGAGCTCTAATATGTCTTGAACTTATACTGAATTCAATTAATCTAAATCTCGTAACATTTTCTGATCTATTTGATAGTCGCCAATTAAAAGGAGATATTTTCGCAATTTTTGTTATAGCCCTTGCAGCTGCTGAAGCCGCTATTGGACTATCCATTCTTTCTTCCATCCATCGTAATAGGAAATCCACTCGTATCAATCAATCTAATTTATTGAATAATTAGACTTTTGAATAATTAGACATAGAATCCTCTAAACAAAGGCGCACATATTAAAATAAATAGAAATCAATACTATTTTCTTAGTATTATTTGAGAATATCCATTTTTTTTAGTAGATTATTGCATAGTATTCTTTTTCACTTAAATGAATTTTTGTATTTGTAATTCATTGATATTGCAATTTGAATATTGCAATAATTTATATTGAAAAGACGATAGCCAATTTATTGGCTAATTCGAATTCGTCTGTACAATTCGTAAAATTCTTTCTTATTTCTTATTTATTGTTGAAATCCAAAATTAAAGTCTCTTGGCTCTCTTCACGCTTTCTCACAAACAGATTAAAAAATAGATTTTTTTTTTTGAAGTTTGGATAAACCATTGCTTCGTCTGGTGTCTACAATACATATGACTCATTATAGTACTAATTTCATTTTTACCAGATCGAAAAATTTTATGTTGAAAAGAAAAATTTATAGATCCAATGTCACATTCCGTAAAAATTTACGATACATGTATAGGATGCACTCAATGTGTACGAGCTTGTCCAACAGATGTATTAGAAATGATACCCTGGGATGGATGTAAAGCCAAGCAAATTGCTTCCGCGCCGAGAACCGAAGATTGTGTGGGTTGTAAGAGATGTGAATCTGCCTGCCCGACAGATTTTTTAAGTGTCCGCGTTTATTTAGGGCCTGAAACAACACGTAGCATGGCTCTATCTTATTGATACGTTACAAAAAACTTCACTCGAATCGTCTGATTCCTCTTTACCGAAGAAGCCTGTGCTCGAAATAATCGAGCACGGGCTTTTCTGGTCAAAACGTATCTTGTCTTTATCACTTTATCATGAGTTATTTTCCTTGGTTAACAATACTTGTTGTTTTGCCGATATTTGCAGGTTCATTAATTTTCTTTTTACCTCATAAGGGAAACAAAGTCGTTAGGTGGTATACTATATCTATTTGTTTATTAGAATTCCTTCTAATGACTTATGCGTTCTGTTATCATTTCCAACTGGAGGATCCCTTAATCCAATTAAAGGAGGATTATAAATGGATAGATGTCTTCGATTTCCACTGGAGATTGGGAATCGATGGACTTTCATTAGGATCTATTTTATTGACAGGATTTATCACTACTTTAGCTACTTTAGCAGCTTGGCCAATTACACGGAATTCGCGATTATTCTATTTCCTGATGCTCGCAATGTATAGTGGTCAAATAGGATTATTTTCTTCGCGAGACCTTTTACTTTTTTTTATCATGTGGGAGTTAGAATTAATTCCTGTTTACTTACTTTTATCCATGTGGGGGGGGAAGAGGCGTCTATATTCAGCTACAAAGTTTATTTTGTATACTGCAGGCGGTTCCATTTTTTTCTTAATCGGAGTTCTGGGTATGGGCTTATATGGTTCCAACGAACCAGGATTAGATTTGGAAAGATTAATTAATCAATCATACCCTGCAACCTTGGAAATACTTTTATATTTTGGCTTCCTTATTGCTTATGCTGTCAAATTGCCGATTATACCCCTACATACGTGGTTACCAGATACCCATGGGGAAGCACATTATAGTACATGTATGCTTTTAGCGGGAATATTATTAAAGATGGGAGCATATGGATTGATTCGGATCAACATGGAATTGTTACCTCATGCTCATTATCTATTTTCGCCCTGGTTAGTAATAATAGGAGCGATCCAAATAATCTATGCAGCTTCAACTTCTCTTGGTCAACGAAATTTCAAAAAAAGAATAGCTTATTCCTCTGTATCTCACATGGGTTTCATAATTATAGGAATTGGTTCCATAACCAACATTGGACTCAATGGAGCTATTTTACAAATATTATCCCATGGATTTATTGGTGCTACACTTTTTTTCTTGGCAGGAACCGCTTCTGATAGAATGCGTCTTGTTTATCTCGAAGAACTGGGGGGAATATCTATCCCAATGCCTAAAATTTTTACCATGTTTAGTAGCTTTTCAATGGCTTCTCTTGCCTTACCAGGAATGAGTGGTTTTGTCGCAGAATTAGTAGTATTTTTTGGACTAATTACTAGTCCAAAATTTCTGTTAATGCCAAAAACACTAATTACTTTTGTAATGGCAATTGGAATGATATTAACTCCTATTTATTTATTATCTATGTTACGCCAGATGTTCTATGGATACAAGCTATTTAATGTTCCAAACGCAAATTTTGTGGATTCTGGACCACGAGAACTCTTTATTTTAATCTGTATCTTTTTACCAGTAATAGGAATTGGTATTTATCCAGATTTTGTTCTCTCCCTATCCGTTGACAGGGTAGAGGCTCTCTTATCCAATTATTATCCTAAATAGGTTTGCTTTTTTTTACTCGTCTGCTCTATTAATGCAGAAATAAGTAAAAAAGTATATAATGCAGAAATAAGTAAAAAAGTATAATTAGATCTATCTCGAATTTTTGAGAACCCTTTGATAAGGCGTTCAAGGGGTTCTCAAATAAAACATAAAAGTAAAAACCTTCATTTCATGAAGGTTTTATTTTATGTAATCATTTAGGTGTTAATGTAAACGAACCATAACTATGTAAGCCTATTCCTAATAGATTTATACCAAAATAACAAATCCAAATTATAAGAAATCCTATCAAAGCTATAAGTGCAGAATTCGTACCCTTCCAATTTGGATTTGTTCTACTATGTAAATAAATTGCGAATATGGTCCAAGTAATAAATGCCCAAGTTTCCTTAGGATCCCAATTCCAATAGGATCCCCAGGCCTCATTAGCCCATACTGCTCCACAAAGAATACCTACGGTTAAAAGGGTAAATCCTAGGCTAATGACACGATAACTCCAAGAATCCAAACGCTCCGTTAATTGATATTTGTAATAATTTGGAAATGAAGGGACAGAGGTTCTTTTTAAAGCACTTCTTTTTGCATAAAAATATTTAATATCACTAAAGAAAAATGTTTTATTTAAAACATTTTTTTTCTTTTTAGAAAAGAAATGGAAATTATTTCGAAATCTAATGATTAGAATAGCGGCAGATAATAAGGATCCGCACAAAAGAGTTGCATAGCTTAATAACATCATACTGACATGCATCATTAACCACTGAGATTGTAGAGCAGGTACTAGTATCGTGGATTGATGCATTTCAGTTAAAAGACCCGATGTGGCAAAGCCTTGCGTTAAAATAGTACTTGGCGTAGTTATTGTGCTTAAATCATTTTTAGAGTTCTGTATTTTAGGAATGGTATGAAGAATATACAGGGCCCATGAAAGGAAGATCAATGACTCATATAAATTACTTAATGGAAAATGTCCCGAGGAAGCCCAACGAGAAACTAAGAATCCTGTTATAGAGAAAAAAGTAACTATCATTCCTTTTTCTGACGAATCGCGTAATCCTCCAAGTTCACGAACTAATAAGGTTATAAAATGAATCGTAATCACAATTGAAATCGTTGAGAAAGAGATATGAGTTAGTATATGTTCTAAAGTTGCAAATAGCATAAGGGGAAGGTCCCATTACAAAATTGTAAATTTCGAATTGATTTCTAATCTATTGTATTCTTTTTCAAGAATGCCGCCACTCGGATTCGAACCGAGATGCTTGAGCACTGCTTCCTAAGAGCAGCGTGTCTACCAATTTCACCATGGCGGCTAACTTCAAATAATAGGTAACTTAAAAGAATAATAGCTATTATCTTGGGAATCGTCGATATTGGGAAAGTCCATAAAATTTAGGAACATTAGAGTTTTCATTAAAATAGACTTCGTTTGGTAGTATCGTTTCCATTTTTTTTTTTTACAATAAACTCTTGCTTTGCCCAATAGAAACACAAACACTGCTTGAAAGAGTTGGAACTTCTTTTTTCTAACTTGCAATTATAGAACTAATTTTTTCTAATTAATTTCCCCTTTACATTTTGAAAATTCTTTCAATACAATGAAAAAAATCCAAAAGGGTTTCTATTTAATGATGAAATTAAAATAAAATGGATAAATAGAAAAGGCTTTTTGGATTTTTTAAAAATTTCTAGAATGAAAGTCTTTATGCTCTTATTAATAAGATTTACTAACCTTATGATTTTGGAGAAGATAGGTGGAAGTTGTAAGTCCTATTGTAAGAATACTCCACTTTTCATAATTTTCCTAATAGAATATGAGGATTCTATTAGGAAAATTATGAAAAGTTCATTGATAGGAAAAGAATACTTAGCACACAGTATACCAAACAAAACTTTTTTTTTCTTGTATATATAAGATAAGAGGGGTTTTTTGTTCTAAGAATATTGTACCGAGTAATTCGACACATAAAAGTACATTCAAAGAAGAATCCAAATTATTAAATAATTGGAATTCTTTTTTGATAAGTCAATTCATATTATTCCAAAATCTTATTATTTGTTTGTTGCCCAGAAAAACCCTTTGGTTTTGGATGCTCATTACCGCTCGAAAATGATCTTGATTTTACTAAAGAATAAGATTGTACTATGGAAAAATAAGTCTTTTTCTTCCAAATATTTTTACGAATACGCTTTTTTGACATTGAAGTACGTTTTTTTGGAACTGCCATTCAAAAAGGAAATTACTTTTTTCTAGTTGTATGTGAAAGACATCTATTGCTGCAAATCAATCCTTCTTTCTTCTTTTTATTAGTATTTATACTTAGATACTGAAAGATACTTAAATTTTGAATTATTTTTTACTTCATTTTGTCTAATGCGGATAAGACAACAAGAATTTTTTAACATTTTTTCTTTATATATTTTATACTTTTTTTTTAATAATATAGAATATATAGAAGGGTTTCTCATTTAAATCTATTTATATCTATTTATATATCAAGTATACTCCATATATAGATATATGGTATGGAAGCCTATCCCCCATATAAGATAAGACGGGGGGATAAAAAGAAGGGAAAATGAAAATAGTTAATTAAGTTCAGAATGGTATTCCATAAAGGAAAGGAATTCCAATCAAAACAAAAAATACTGAGTCTCTTAAACAAGACATTCTAAAACTTAGGTAATTTATAGTCATTAGAATTTTAGTTCTATATGAAGTAAGGACTATTCGATAATTTCTTATAAACATAGGTTTTCATTGGAATTCACTCAATCAGTTAATTATGGAACAAGAGAGCTGTTTCATCTTTGTTTTAAAGAAATATAAAAATGAATTATGAATAGAAAGTAAAATGATTCCACTTTTTTTTTTTTATTTTTATAAATATCTTTATTTAGTTAATAAAATAACTTCGTTACCTAGTTATTTTATTAACTTTTTTAATTTAACCAACTAAACCCATTCTTAATTTTTAATTATTTCAATGAGATAAATTTTGGAAAAATTAAGAATTTCAGTATTTTTTCTTATTCTTTTTATTTATTCTTTCAGAAAGAGATAAGAATTGGTTTGGTGAATCGGAAACAATTTTATAGAAAAATTGAAGTAAAAATTGAAGTAAAAATTGCAATTTCTTTTCTTATGGAACATACATATCAATATGCATGGGTAATCCCTCTTCTCCCACTTCCAGTTATTATGTCAATGGGATTTGGCCTTATTCTTATTCCGACAGCAACAAAAAATCTTCGTCGCATATGGGCTTTTCCTAGTGTTTTACTCTTAAGTATAGCTATGGTATTCTCAGTTCAACTGTCTATTCAACAAATAAATGGAAGTTCGATCTATCAATATCTATGGTCTTGGACCGTCAATAATGATTTTTCTTTAGAATTTGGATACTTGATTGACCCACTTACTTCTATTATGTTAATACTAATTACTACTGTAGGAATCCTGGTTCTTATTTATAGTGATGGTTATATGTCTCACGATGAAGGATATTTGAGATTTTTTGTTTATATAAGTTTTTTCAATACTTCCATGTTGGGATTGGTTACTAGCTCCAATTTGATACAAATTTATTTTTTTTGGGAACTCGTGGGAATGTGTTCTTATTTATTGATAGGCTTTTGGTTTACACGACCAATCGCAGCGAGTGCTTGTCAAAAAGCTTTTGTAACTAATCGTGTAGGGGATTTTGGTCTATTATTAGGAATTTTAGGTTTTTTTTGGATAACAGGTAGTTTAGAGTTTAGGGATTTGTTCAAAATAGCTAATAACTGGATTCCTAATAATGGAATTAACTCTTTACTTACTACTTTGTGTGCTTTTTTATTATTCCTTGGTGCAGTTGCGAAATCCGCACAATTCCCTCTTCACGTATGGTTACCCGATGCTATGGAAGGGCCCACTCCTATTTCGGCTCTTATACACGCAGCAACTATGGTTGCTGCGGGAATTTTTCTTCTAGCTCGACTTCTTCCTCTTTTCATATCTTTACCTTTGATAATGAGTTTTATTTCTTTAGTAGGTACAATAACACTATTCTTAGGAGCTACTTTAGCTCTTGCTCAGAGAGATATTAAAAGAAGCTTAGCCTATTCTACAATGTCTCAATTGGGTTATATGATGTTAGCTCTAGGTATAGGTTCTTATCAAGCTGCTTTATTCCATTTGATCACTCATGCTTATTCAAAAGCTTTATTGTTCTTGGGATCCGGATCCGTTATTCATTCAATGGAACCTCTTGTTGGATATTCACCAGATAAAAGTCAAAATATGGTTCTTATGGGCGGTTTAAGAAAATACATTCCAATCACAAGAACTACTTTTTTATGGGGTACACTTTCTCTTTGTGGTATTCCACCTCTTGCTTGCTTCTGGTCCAAAGATGAAATCCTTAGTAATAGTTGGTTGTATTCGCCCTTTTTTGGAATAATAGCCTCCTTTACTGCAGGATTAACTGCCTTTTATATGTTTCGGATATATTTACTTACATTTGATGGGTATTTGCGTGTTCATTTTCAAAATTACAGTAGCACTAAAGAGAGTTCCTTGTATTCAATATCCTTATGGGGAAAAAGGATACCCAAAGGAGTGAATAGGGATTTCGTTTTATCAACAACGAAGAGTGGAGTTTCTTTTTTTTCACAAAATATACCAAAAATTCAAGGTAATACAAGAAATAGGATAGGATCCTTTACTACGTCTTTTGGGGCTAAAAAAACTTTTGCCTATCCGCATGAAACGGGAAATACTATGTTATTTCCTCTTCTTATATTACTACTTTTCACTTTGTTCATTGGATTCATAGGAATCTCTTTTGATAATGGAGGAATTGGTAATGGAATAGCAGAGTTAACCATATTATCAAAGTGGTTAACTCCCTCAATAAACTTTACCCAGGAAAGTTCTAATTCTTTTGTAAATTCATATGAATTTATTACTAATGCAATTTCTTCTGTAAGTCTAGCTATCTTTGGTTTATTCATAGCATATATCTTCTATGGATCCGCTTATTCTTTTTTTCAGAATTTGGATTTAATAAACTCTTTTTACAAAGGAAATCCTAAAAAAGAATTTTTAGATCAAGTAAAAAAAAATATATACAGTTGGTCATATAATCGTGGTTATATAGATATTTTCTATACTAGGGTCTTTACCCTCGGTATAAGAGGGTTAACCGAACTCACGGAGTTTTTTGATAAGGGTGTTATTGATGGAATTACCAATGGAGTGGGTCTTGCTAGTTTTTGTATAGGAGAGGAAATTAAATATGTAGGGGGAGGTCGAATCTCGTCTTATTTATTCTTTTTTTTATGTTATGTATCTGTGTTTTTATTCTTTTTTCTTTCTTAAGTTAAGGAATTTACAACAAGTCTCTTGCAAAAATAACTATCCTATCCCCTTTCTACAATCTCTCTATATCCTTGTTACATAAGGTAAGTATTGTATAATAGTTCGGTTTTCCGCGATTTTTTCCATTCCTCTGTGTAAATACCCTAATATGGGTTCACAATCAATAACATCCTCACCATCGAGAGTAACGATCAGTCGAAGAACACCATGCATTGATGGGTGTTGAGGGCCCATATTGACTATCATGAGATCTTTTCTTGTAAGCGGTAGACTCATATCCTTTCTTCCTTAATTCATTATTCCATGAAAATGGATTATTCCATGAATTCCTCAAAGCGAGGCTCATCAAAATGAAAAATCTAAGACTACTATAAGACTACTAAAAAAATAATAAAACAAGAAAAAAATTTGAACGATTAAATTACTGCTCCCGAATATTCAACTGACCGATTAATTTCTTATAACGTACTCTATTTTTCTTTGCCAAATAAGCCAGCAAACGTCGACGTTTTCCCAAAAGTCTTCTAGACCTCTTTCCGATGAAAAATCTTTTTTGTGTAATTCCAAATGTGAAGCAAGTCTCCGTATCTTATTGGTGAAACTGAATACTTGAAATTCAACAGAACCCCTGTTTTCTTCTTTTTCTTCTTTAACCATAAATCCAAAAATTTTTCTACCTCCTTTCTTTTTCATGTATTTTTCTGATCAGGAAAAATACAAAATTATGTCAGTTATTTTGAAGTTATTCTAATCTCGTACACACACAAATTTGCAATTATTCATCTACTACTGGAATTTGGATTTATTTTATCGATGCAAATTGGATTTGGATAGAAGGGTACATTCTTTCTAATATTTTAGATAGAAGAAATGTTTCTTCTATCTAAAATATTAGAAAGAATTTTGCTGATTTATTTATTGCTATATGCAATTTATGGAATTGATACACCATTTAATTGATATCATTTAGCAAAATGAAACACAGCATATGCATCCATCTTTTGGCTCGAGAATTTCACGGGATAGAGATATGGTATAAGAAATAGACTATTAAGTAACTCTAAATGAATTGTGGATACATCTGTATCCTTAACATACTGAAACGATTGTCATTATTCGTATCAAACCAATAGCGATTCATACAAGCTAAATCTTCTAATCAATGGTGGGCCAATAATGAATTTTTTTGCATATGTATTAAGACGCTTGGCCTGATTTCGAAATTGTCCAGAGTTTTATATGTTGTTTTCATTGCAAAATGATGGGTCTCCTTCCATAACTTTCCAATTACGAGTACGAGAATTGAAAGACATGAAAATTCTCAATTCTCTACGGCGTCTAGTAGATAGAAACAAGAAAATCAGAAGAATCTTTCTCTCTATTCACTATCATTCCGCGTCTTCGACTTCTATTAGTTTCTTTTCTTCTTTAATGCAATAGCTATAGTTTGATATAAGAATCCATTTCTCAAAGTAATGGAAACCATTCTCTTATAGGAAATGGTTCGAAAATCGCTATTCCACCTTTTAGGTATCGTGAAAAGTGATACCTGTGAAGATCGTGCATTTCAGTCAAATTCAGATCCGTTTTTCGAGTCCATGATATAATATAACCAAATTGGATAGATCTTCCACCTGTTTAGCTAAGAAAGAATAGATACAGAGGTGGATAATAGATCGATATGAAGATCATGAGCTGCCCCATAATGAAATCGCCAGTAGTCGCGAATATCTCCTTCTTCCCTAATCCAAGATTGGAGAAAGAAGATCTAAGAGGGACCTATGGAGAATGTAGTCAGAAATCCATAATAGAGTCCGACCACAACGACCGAATTAATTATCCTCATCGAGAAACTTAGACTACTAAATAGAAAAGATTTGAAAATCATGGCATGGGTCTCCTTTTTTTCTTTCTTTAGAGTTTTCTATATGCACAATTTCTCGATGTTTCGATGAGAATTTCTTGACTTTCCATATATAGAAAGAGATAGACTATAAATGACATCTCTTATGTCAATAAGACCAAAGGGATGGATATTAAATGATAGGAAGTGCTAGGAAGTGAAATAGAATGAAATAGAGCCACTTTGGGCTTCCCTATGAAATGAGGCATGGAACGGAGCCACTACGAAGAAATTATGGGAGTTACGAAAGAAGCTTCGGACTCATATTGTTCATGGGTTGAGAGCGGGAGTTGAACTCTAGGAGGTCGAATCCCCCCTTGTTCCTCAGTAGCTCAGTGGTAGAGCGGTCGGCTGTTAACTGACTGGTCGTAGGTTCGAATCCTACTTGGGGAGATTTTATTCATTCTTTAATGTAAGAATTTTAATGTAAGAATAAAGAATTGAATTAAAGGGCTTGCTTTGACCCTTAGGAGTAGGTAACCCGTTCGCTATCCTTGTTTCTATTTCTATTGCATTCTATCTCATCGTATCACATTCTGTTCTACGATTCCACTTCGACAAAAGGAAAGAGCATACCTAAGTTCAATAGCTTTACGTCCGCTATCCCGATCATGATTTTCCTACCCTCAGGGGGAAAGTAAAGGCCCTTCCCCCTTTGGAAGGCTGTGGGCGAGGAGGGATTCGAACCCCCGACACCGTGGTTCGTAGCCACGTGCTCTAATCCTCTGAGCTACAGGCCCAGCTGTCTCCACTGGATCTCTTCCCGGGGGTACCCCTTCATTTCAGGTTAAGAAGATGGGAAAGCGCCTTTCTCTCTATAAGAACAGTGCGTTCCGAGGTGTGAAGTGGGAGAGAGGGGATGTGATGATTGAGGTTTTGAATAAGACGACCTTTGCATTTTAGATTTGGATCTTTTTCTTATTTCAAAATAGTGAAAAAGTCAAATAAGAGGTGTTAAGCTTTTTATCATTCTGGCATCGAGCTATTTTGCCGCAGGACCTCCCCTACAGTATCGTCACCGCAGTAGAGTTTAACCACCAAATTCGGGATGGATTGGTGTGGTTCCTCTACGCCTAGGACACCAGAATA